>NC_090935.1:24087441-24390472 GCF_040938575.1 Ambystoma mexicanum
AGTGATATACTGTAGATATTTATTATATACTGAATGGACTTATCACGCAGTTAAGTGTCCGGCGAGGGGAATCAGTGAAGCGCATGGTTTGGCGAAGGGAGTGGTCTGAGGGTAATATACTGTAGATATGTATTATATACTGAATGGACTGATCACGCAGTTAAGAGTCCGGCCAGGGGAATCTGGCCAGCACATGGTTTGGTGAAGGGAGTGGTTTGGGGTTAATATACTGTAGATATTTATTATATACTGAATGGACTGATCACGCAGTTAAGTGTCTGGCGAGGGGAATCAGTGCAGCGCATGGTTTGGGGAAGGTAGTGGTCTGAGGGTAATATACTGTAGATATTTATTATGTACTGAATGGACTGATCATGCAGTTAAGTGTCCGGCAAGGGGAATCAGTGCAGCGCATGGTTTGGGGAATTGAGTGGTCTGAGGGTAATATACTGTAGATATTTATTATGTACTGAATGGACTGATCACGCAGTTAACTGTCCGGCGAGGGGAATCAGTGCAGCGCATAGTTTGGGGAAAGGAGTGTTCTGAGGGTGATATACTGTAGATATTCATTGTATATTGAATGGACTGATCACGCAGTTAAGTGTCCGGCGAGGGGAATCAGTGCAGCGCATGGTTTGGTGAAGGGAGTGGTATGAGGGTAATATACTGTAGATATTCATTATATACTGAATGGGCTTATCATGCAGTTAAGTGTCCGGCGAGGGGAATCAGTGCAGGGCATAGTTTGGGGAAGGGAGTGTTCTGAGGGTAATATACTGTAGATATTCATTATATACTGAATGGACTGATCACATAGTTAAGTGTCTGGCAAGGGGAATCAGTGCAGCGCATAGTTTGGGGAAGGGAGTGGTCTGAGGGTAATATACTGTAGATATTTATTATATACTGAATGGACTGATCACGCAGTTAAGTGTCTGGCGAGGGGAATCAGTGCAGTGCATGGTTTGGGATAGGTAGTGGCCTGAGGGTAATATACTGTAGATATTTATTATATACTGAATGGACTGATCGCGCAGTTAAGTGTCCGGCGAGGGGAATCAGTGCAGTGCATGGTTTGGGGAAGGGAGTGGTCTGAGGGTAATATACTGTAGATATTCATTATATACTGAATGGACTGATCGCGCAGTTAAGTGTCTGGCGAGGGGAATCAGTGCAGCGCATAGTTTGGGGAAGGGAGTGGCCTCAGGGTAATATACTGTAGATATTCATTACATACTGAATGGACTGATCACGCAGTTAAGTGTCCGGCGAGGGGAATCAGTGTAGCGCATGGTTTGGGGAAGGGAGTGGTCTGAGGGTAATATACTGCAGATATTCATTATATACTGAATGGACTGATCGCGCAGTTAAGTGTCCGGTGAGGGGAATCAGTGCAGCGCATAGTTTGGGGAAGGGAGTGGCCTCAGGGTAATATACTGCAGATATTTATTATATACTGAATGGACTGATCACGCAGTTAAGTGTCCGGCGAGGGGAATTAGTGAAGCGCATGGTTTGGGGAAGGGAGTGGTCTGAGGGTAATATACTGTAGATATTTATTATATACTGAATGGACAGATCACGCAGTTAAGTGTCCGGCAAGGGGAATCAGTGCAGCGCATGGTTTGGGGAAGGGAGTGGTCTGAGGGTAAAATACTGTAGATATTTATTATGTACTGAATGGACTGATCACGCAGTTAAGTGTCCGGCAAGGGGAATCAGTGCAGCGCATGGTTTGGGGAAGGGAGTGGTCTGAGGGTAATATACTGTAGATATTTATTATGTACTGAATGGACTGATCACGCAGTTAAGTGTCCGGCGAGGGGAATCAGTGCAGCGCATAGTTTGGGGAAAGGAGTGTTCAGAGGGTAATATACTGTAGATATTCATTGTATATTGAATGGACTGATCACGCAGTTAAGTGTCCGGCGAGGGGAATCAGTGCAGCGCATGGTTTGGTGAAGGGAGTGGTATGAGGGTAATATACTGTAGATATTCATTATATACTGAATGGGCTTATCACGCAGTTAAGTGTCCGGCGAGGGGAATCAGTGCAGCGCATAGTTTGGGGAAGGGAGTGTTCTGAGGGTAATATACTGTAGATATTCATTATATACTGAATGGACTGATCACATAGTTAAGTGTCTGGCAAGGGGAATCAGTGCAGCGCAAAGTTTGGGGAAGGGAGTGGTCTGAGGGTAATATACTGTTGATATTTATTATATACTGAATGGACTGATCACGGAGTTAAGTGTCCGGTGAGGGGAATCAGTGCAGCGCAAAGTTTGGGGAAGGGTGTGGTCTGAGGGTAATATACTGTAGATATTTATTATATACTGAATGGACTGATCACACAGTTAAGTGTCCGGCGAGGGGAATCAGTGCAGCGCAAAGTTTGGGGAAGGGAGTGGTCTGAGGGTAATATACTTTAGATATTTATTATATACTGAATGGACTGATCACGCAGTTAAGTGTCCGGCGAGGGGAATCAGTGCAGCGCAAAGTTTGGGGAAGGGAGTGGTCTGAGGGTAATATACTGTAGATATTTATTATATACTGAATGGACTTATCACGCAGTTAAGTGTCTGACGAGGGGAATCAGTGAAGCGCATGGTTTGGGGAAGGGAGTGGTCTGAGGGTAATATACTGTAGATATTTATTATATACTGAATGGACTTATCACGCAGTTAAGTGTCTGGCGAGGGGAATCAGTGAAGCGCATGGTTTGGGGAAGGGAGTGGTCTGAGGGTAATATACTCTAGATATTTATTATATACTGAATGGACTTATCACGCAGTTAAGTGTCCGGCATGGGGAATCAGTGAAGCGCATGGTTTGGGGAAGGGAGTGGTCTGAGGGTAATATACTGTAGATATTTATTATATACTGAATGGACTTATTATGCAGTTAAGTGTCCGGAGAGGGGAATCAGTGAAGCGCATGGTTTGGGGAAGGGAGTGGTCTGAGGGTAATATACTGTAGATATTTATTATATACTGAATGGACTGATTACGCAGTTAAGTGTCCGACGAGGGGAATCAGTGAAGCGCATGGTTTGGGGAAGGGAGTGGTCTGAGGGTAATATACTGTAGATATTTATTATATACTGAATGGACTTATCACGCAGTTAAGTGTCCGGAGAGGGGAATCAGTGAAGCGCATGGTTTGGGGAAGGGAGTGGTCTGAGGGTAATATACTGTAGATATTCATTATATACTGAATGGACTTATCACGCAGTTAAGTGTCTGGAGAGGGGAATCAGTGAAGCGCATGGTTTGGGGAAGGGAGTGGTCTGAGGGTAATATACTGTAGATATTTATTATACACTGAATGGACTGATCACATAGTTAAGTGTCTGGCAAGGGGAATCAGTGCAGCGCATAGTTTGGGGAAGGGAGTGGTCTGAGGGTAATATACTGTAGATATTTATTATATACTGAATGGACTGATCACGCAGTTAAGTGTCTGGCGAGGGGAATCAGTGCAGTGCATGGTTTGGGATAGGTAGTGGCCTGAGGGTAATATACTGTAGATATTTATTATATACTGAATGGACTGATCGCGCAGTTAAGTGTCCGGCGAGTTGAATCAGTGCAGTGCATGGTTTGGGGAAGGGAGTGGTCTGAGGGTAATATACTGTAGATATTCATTATATACTGAATGGACTGATCGCGCAGTTAAGTGTCTGGCGAGGGGAATCAGTGCAGCGCATAGTTTGGGGAAGGGAGTGGCCTCAGGGTAATATACTGTAGATATTCATTACATACTGAATGGACTGATCACGCAGTTAAGTGTCCGGCGAGGGGAATCAGTGTAGCGCATGGTTTGGGGAAGGGAGTGGTCTGAGGGTAATATACTGCAGATATTCATTATATACTGAATGGACTGATCGCGCAGTTAAGTGTCCGGTGAGGGGAATCAGTGCAGCGCATAGTTTGGGGAAGGGAGTGGCCTCAGGGTAATATACTGCAGATATTTATTATATACTGAATGGACTGATCACGCAGTTAAGTGTCCGGCAAGGGGAATCAGTGCAGCGCATGGTTTGGGGAAGGGAGTGGTCTGAGGGTAATATACTGTAGATATTTATTATGTACTGAATGGACTGATCACGCAGTTAAGTGTCCGGCAAGGGGAATCAGTGCAGCGCATGGTTTGGGGAAGGGAGTGGTCTGAGGGTAATATACTGTAGATATTTATTATGTACTGAATGGACTGATCACGCAGTTAAGTGTCCGGCGAGGGGAATCAGTGCAGCGCATAGTTTGGGGAAAGGAGTGTTCAGAGGGTAATATACTGTAGATATTCATTGTATATTGAATGGACTGATCACGCAGTTAAGTGTCCGGCGAGGGGAATCAGTGCAGCGCATGGTTTGGTGAAGGGAGTGGTATGAGGGTAATATACTGTAGATATTCATTATATACTGAATGGGCTTATCACGCAGTTAAGTGTCCGGCGAGGGGAATCTGTGCAGCGCATAGTTTGGGGAAGGGAGTGTTCTGAGGGTAATATACTGTAGATATTCATTATATAATGAATGGACTGATCACATAGTTAAGTGTCTGGCAAGGGGAATCAGTGCAGCGCAAAGTTTGGGGAAGGGAGTGGTCTGAGGGTAATATACTGTAGATATTTATTATATACTGAATGGACTGATCACGGAGTTAAGTGTCCGGCGAGGGGAATCAGTGCAGCGCAAAGTTTGGGGAAGGGTGTGGTCTGAGGGTAATATACTGTAGATATTTATTATATACTGAATGGACTGATCACACAGTTAAGTGTCCGGCGAGGGGAATCAGTGCAGCGCAAAGTTTGGGGAAGGGAGTGGTCTGAGGGTAATATACTGTAGATATTTATTATATACTGAATGGACTGATCACGCAGTTAAGTGTCCGGCGAGGGGAATCAGTGCAGCGCAAAGTTTGGGGAAGGGAGTGGTCTGAGGGTAATATACTGTAGATATTTATTATATACTGAATGGACTTATCACGCAGTTAAGTGTCTGACGAGGGGAATCAGTGAAGCGCATGGTTTGGGGAAGGGAGTGGTCTGAGGGTAATATACTGTAGATATTTATTATATACTGAATGGACTTATCACGCAGTTAAGTGTCTGGCGAGGGGAATCAGTGAAGCGCATGGTTTGGGGAAGGGAGTGGTCTGAGGGTGATATACTGTAGATATTTATTATATACTGAATGGACTTATCACGCAGTTAAGTGTCCGGAGAGGGGAATCAGTGAAGCGCATGGTTTGGGGAAGGGAGTGGTCTGAGGGTTATATACTGTATATATTTATTATATACTGAATGGACTGATCACGCAGTTAAGTGTCTGGAGAGGGGAATCAGTGAAGCGCATGGTTTGGGGAAAGGAGTGGTCTGAGGGTAATATACTGTAGATATTTATTATACACTGAGTGGACTGATCACGCAGTTAAGTGTCCGGCCAGGGGAATCTGGCCAGCACATGGTTTGGGGAAGGGGGCGGTCTGAGAGTGATATACTGTAGATATTTATTATATACTGAATGGACTTATCACGCAGTTAAGTGTCCGGCGAGGGGAATCAGTGAAGCGCATGGTTTGGCGAAGGGAGTGGTCTGAGGGTAATATACTGTAGATATGTATTATATACTGAATGGACTGATCACGCAGTTAAGAGTCCGGCCAGGGGAATCTGGCCAGCACATGGTTTGGTGAAGGGAGTGGTTTGGGGGTAATATACTGTAGATATTTATTATATACTGAATGGACTGATCACGCAGTTAAGTGTCTGGCGAGGGGAATCAGTGCAGCGCATGGTTTGGGGAAGGTAGTGGTCTGAGGGTAATCTACTGTAGATATTTATTATGTACTGAATGGACTGATCACGCAGTTAAGTGTCCGGCAAGGGGAATAAGTGCAGCGCATGGTTTGGGGAAGGGAGTGGTCTGAGGGTAATATACTGTAGATATTTATTATGTACTGAATGGACTGATCATGCAGTTAAGTGTCCGGCAAGGGGAATCAGTGCAGCGCATGGTTTGGGGAAGGGAGTGGTCTGAGGGTAATATACTGTAGATATTTATTATGTACTGAATGGACTGATCACGCAGTTAACTGTCCGGCGAGGGGAATCAGTGCAGCGCATAGTTTGGGGAAAGGAGTGTTCTGAGGGTAATATACTGTAGATATTCATTGTATATTGAATGGACTGATCACGCAGTTAAGTGTCCGGCGAGGGGAATCAGTGCAGCGCATGGTTTGGTGAAGGGAGTGGTATGAGGGTAATATACTGTAGATATTCATTATATACTGAATGGGCTTATCATGCAGTTAAGTGTCCGGCGAGGGGAATCAGTGCAGCGCATAGTTTGGGGAAGGGAGTGTTCTGAGGGTAATATACTGTAGATATTCATTATATACTGAATGGACTGATCGCATAGTTAAGTGTCTGGCAAGGGGAATCAGTGCAGCGCATAGTTTGGGGAAGGGAGTGGTCTGAGGGTAATATACTGTAGATATTTATTATATACTGAATGGACTGATCACGCAGTTAAGTGTCTGGCGAGGGGAATCAGTGCAGTGCATGGTTTGGGATAGGTAGTGGCCTGAGGGTAATATACTGTAGATATTTATTATATACTGAATGGACTGATCGCGCAGTTAAGTGTACGGCGAGGGGAATCAGTGCAGTGCATGGTTTGGGGAAGGGAGTGGTCGGAGGGTAATATACTGTAGATATTCATAATATACTGAATGGACTGATCGCGCAGTTAAGTGTCTGGCGAGGGGAATCAGTGCAGCGCATAGTTTGGGGAAGGGAGTGGCCTCAGGGTAATATACTGTAGATATTCATTACATACTGAATGGACTGATCACGCAGTTAAGTGTCCGGCGAGGGGAATCAGTGTAGCGCATGGTTTGGGGAAGGGAGTGGTCTGAGGGTAATATACTGCAGATATTCATTATATACTGAATGGACTGATCGCGCAGTTAAGTGTCCGGTGAGGGGAATCAGTGCAGCGCATAGTTTGGGGAAGGGAGTGGCCTCAGGGTAATATACTGCAGATATTTATTATATACTGAATGGACTGATCACGCAGTTAAGTGTCCGGCGAGGGGAATTAGTGAAGCGCATGGTTTGGGGAAGGGAGTGGTCTGAGGGTAATATACTGTAGATATTTATTATATACTGAATGGACAGATCACGCAGTTAAGTGTCCGGCAAGGGGAATCAGTGCAGCGCATGGTTTGGGGAAGGGAGTGGTCTGAGGGTAATATACTGTAGATATTTATTATGTACTGAATGGACTGATCACGCAGTTAAGTGTCCGGCAAGGGGAATCAGTGCAGCGCATGGTTTGGGGAAGGGAGTGGTCTGAGGGTAATATACTGTAGATATTTATTATGTACTGAATGGACTGATCACGCAGTTAAGTGTCCGGCGAGGGGAATCAGTGCAGCGCATAGTTTGGGGAAAGGAGTGTTCAGAGGGTAATATACTGTAGATATTCATTGTATATTGAATGGACTGATCACGCAGTTAAGTGTCCGGCGAGGGGAATCAGTGCAGCGCATGGTTTGGTGAAGGGAGTGGTATGAGGGTAATATACTGTAGATATTCATTATATACTGAATGGGCTTATCACGCAGTTAAGTGTCCGGCGAGGGGAATCAGTGCAGCGCATAGTTTGGGGAAGGGAGTGTTCTGAGGGTAATATACTGTAGATATTCATTATATACTGAATGGACTGATCACATAGTTAAGTGTCTGGCAAGGGGAATCAGTGCAGCGCAAAGTTTGGGGAAGGGAGTGGTCTGAGGGTAATATACTGTAGATATTTATTATATACTGAATGGACTGATCACGGAGTTAAGTGTCCGGCGAGGGGAATCAGTGCAGCGCAAAGTTTGGGGAAGGGTGTGGTCTGAGGGTAATATACTGTAGATATTTATTATATACTGAATGGACTGATCACACAGTTAAGTGTCCGGCGAGGGGAATCAGTGCAGCGCAAAGTTTGGGGAAGGGAGTGGTCTGAGGGTAATATACTGTAGATATTTATTATATATTGAATGGACTGATCACGCAGTTAAGTTTCCGGCGAGGGGAATCAGTGCAGCGCAAAGTTTGGGGAAGGGAGTGGTCTGAGGGTAATATACTGTAGATATTTATTATATACTGAATGGACTTATCACGCAGTTAAGTGTCTGACGAGGGGAATCAGTGAAGCGCATGGTTTGGGGAAGGGAGTGGTCTGAGGGTAATATACTGTAGATATTTATTATATACTGAATGGACTTATCACGCAGTTAAGTGTCTGGCGAGGGGAATCAGTGAAGCGCATGGTTTGGGGAAGGGAGTGGTCTGAGGGTAATATACTCTAGATATTTATTATATACTGAATGGACTTATCACGCAGTTAAGTGTCCGGCATGGGGAATCAGTGAAGCGCATGGTTTGGGGAAGGGAGTGGTCTGAGGGTAATATACTGTAGATATTTATTATATACTGAATGGACTTATCATGCAGTTAAGTGTCCGGAGAGGGGAATCAGTGAAGCGCATGGTTTGGGGAAGGGAGTGGTCTGAGGGTAATATACTGTAGATATTTATTATATACTGAATGGACTTATCACGCAGTTAAGTGTCTGGAGAGGGGAATCAGTGCAGCGCATGGTTTGGGGAAGGGAGTGGTCTGAGGGTAATATACTGTAGATATTTATTATATACTGAATGGACTGATTACGCAGTTAAGTGTCCGACGAGGGGAATCAGTGAAGCGCATGGTTTGGTGAAGGGAGTGGTCTGAGGGTAATATACTGTAGATATTTATTATATACTGAATGGACTTATAATCAGTGAAGCGCATGGTTTGGGGAAGGGAGTGGTCTGAGGGTAATATACTGTAGATATTTATTATATACTGAATGGACTTATCACGCAGTTAAGTGTCCGGAGAGGGGAATCAGTGAAGCGCATGGTTTGGGGAAGGGAGTGGTCTGAGGGTTATATACTGTAGATATTTATTATATACTGAATGGACTGATCACGCAGTTAAGTGTCTGGAGAGGGGAATCAGTGAAGCGCATGGTTTGGGGAAAGGAGTGGTCTGAGGGTAATATACTGTAGATATTTATTATACACTGAGTGGACTGATCACGCAGTTAAGTGTCCGGCCAGGGGAATCTGGCCAGCACATGGTTTGGGGAAGGGGGCGGTCTGAGAGTGATATACTGTAGATATTTATTATATACTGAATGGACTTATCACGCAGTTAAGTGTCTGGAGAGGGGAATCAGTGAAGCGCATGGTTTGGGGAAGGGAGTGGTCTGAGGGTAATATACTGTAGATATTTATTATATACTGAATGGACTTATCACGCAGTTAAGTGTCTGGAGAGGGGAATCAGTGCAGCGCATGGTTTGGGGAAGGGAGTGGTCTGAGGGTAATATACTGTAGATATTTATTATATACTGAATGGACTTATAATCAGTGAAGCGCATGGTTTGGGGAAGGGAGTGGTCTGAGGGTAATATACTGTAGATATTTATTATATACTGAATGGACTTATCACGCAGTTAAGTGTCCGGAGAGGGGAATCAGTGAAGCGCATGGTTTGGGGAAGGGAGTGGTCTGAGGGTAATATACTGTAGATATTTATTATATACTGAATGGACTTATCACGCAGTTAAGTGTCTGGAGAGGGGAATCAGTGAAGCGCATGGTTTGGGGAAGGGAGTGGTCTGAGGGTAATATACTGTAGATATTTATTATATACTGAATGGACTTATCACGCAGTTAAGTGTCTGGAGAGGGGAATCAGTGCAGCGCATGGTTTGGGGAAGGGAGTGGTCTGAGGGTAATATACTGTAGATATTTATTATATACTGAATGGACTGATTACGCAGTTAAGTGTCCGACGAGGGGAATCAGTTAAGCGCATGGTTTGGTGAAGGGAGTGGTCTGAGGGTAATATACTGTAGATATTTATTATATACTGAATGGACTTATCACGCAGTTAAGTGTGCGGAGAGGGGAATCAGTGAAGCGCATGGTTTGGGGAAGGGAGTGGTCTGAGGGTTCTATACTGTATATATTTATTATATACTGAATGACTGATCACGCAGTTAAGTGTCTGGAGAGGGGAATCAGTGAAGCGCATGGTTTGGGGAAAGGAGTGGTCTGAGGGTAATATACTGTAGATATTTATTATACACTGAGTGGACTGATCACGCAGTTAAGTGTCCGGCCAGGGGAATCTGGCCAGCACATGGTTTGGGGAAGGGGGCGGTCTGAGAGTGATATACTGTAGATATTTATTATGTACTGAATGGACTTATCACGCAGTTAAGTGTCCGGCGAGGGGAATCAGTGAAGCGCATGGTTTGGCTAAGGGAGTGGTCTGAGGGTAATATACTGTAGATATGTATTATATACTGAATGGACTGATCACGCAGTTAAGAGTCCGGCCAGGGGAATCTGGCCAGCACATGGTTTGGTGAAGGGAGTGGTTTGGGGGTAATATACTGTAGATATTTATTATATACTGAATGGACTGATCACGCAGTTAAGTGTCTGGCGAGGGGAATCAGTGCAGCGCATGGTTTGGGGAAGGTAGTGGTCTGAGGGTAATCTACTGTAGATATTTATTATGTACTGAATGGACTGATCACGCAGTTAAGTGTCCGGCAAGGGGAATCAGTGCAGCGCATGGTTTGGGGAAGGGAGAGGTCTGAGGGTAATATACTGTAGATATTTATTATGTACTGAATGGACTGATCATGCAGTTAAGTGTCCGGCAAGGGGAATCAGTGCAGCGCATGGTTTGGGGAAGGGAGTGGTCTGAGGGTAATATACTGTAGATATTTATTATGTACTGAATGGACTGATCACGCAGTTAACTGTCCGGCGAGGGGAATCAGTGCAGCGCATAGTTTGGGGAAAGGAGTGTTCTGAGGGTAATATACTGTAGATATTCATTGTATATTGAATGGACTGATCACGCAGTTAAGTGTCCGGCGAGGGGAATCAGTGCAGCGCATGGTTTGGTGAAGGGAGTGGTATGAGGGTAATATACTGTAGATATTCATTATATACTGAATGGACTGATCACATAGTTAAGTGTCTGGCAAGGGGAATCAGTGCAGCGCATAGTTTGGGGAAGGGAGTGGTCTGAGGGTAATATACTGTAGATATTTATTATATACTGAATGGACTGATCACGCAGTTAAGTGTCTGGCGAGGGGAATCAGTGCAGTGCATGGTTTGGGATAGGTAGTGGCCTGAGGGTAATATACTGTAGATATTTATTATATACTGAATGGACTGATCACACAGTTAAGTGTCCGGCGAGGGGAATCAGTGCAGCGCAAAGTTTGGGGAAGGGAGTGGTCTGAGGGTAATATACTGTAGATATTTATTATATACTGAATGGAATGATCACGCAGTTAAGTGTCCGGCGAGGGGAATCAGTGCAGCGCAAAGTTTGGGGAAGGGAGTGGCCTCAGGGTAATATACTGTAGATATTCATTACATACTGAATGGACTGATCACGCAGTTAAGTGTCCGGCGAGGGGAATCAGTGTAGCGCATGGTTTGGGGAAGGGAGTGGTCTGAGGGTAATATACTGCAGATATTCATTATATACTGAATGGACTGATCGCGCAGTTAAGTGTCCGGTGAGGGGAATCAGTGCAGCGCATAGTTTGGGGAAGGGAGTGGCCTCAGGGTAATATACTGCAGATATTTATTATATACTGAATGGACTGATCACGCAGTTAAGTGTCCGGCGAGGGGAATTAGTGAAGCGCATGGTTTGGGGAAGGGAGTGGTCTGAGGGTAATATACTGTAGATATTTATTATATACTGAATGGACAGATCACGCAGTTAAGTGTCCGGCAAGGGGAATCAGTGCAGCGCATGGTTTGGGGAAGGGAGTGGTCTGAGGGTAATATACTGTAGATATTTATTATGTACTG
Source organism: Ambystoma mexicanum (assembly GCF_040938575.1). NCBI lineage: Eukaryota > Metazoa > Chordata > Amphibia > Caudata > Ambystomatidae > Ambystoma > Ambystoma mexicanum. The sequence continues at coordinate 24,099,411 of NC_090935.1, forward strand.
AATGGACTGATCACGCAGTTAAGTGTCCGGCAAGGGGAATCAGTGCAGCGCATGGTTTGGGGAAGGGAGTGGTCTGAGGGTAATATACTGTAGATATTTATTATGTACTGAATGGACTGATCACGCAGTTAAGTGTCCGGCGAGGGGAATCAGTGCAGCGCATAGTTTGGGGAAAGGAGTGTTCAGAGGGTAATATACTGTAGATATTCATTGTATATTGAATGGACTGATCACGCAGTTAAGTGTCCGGCGAGGGGAATCAGTGCAGCGCATGGTTTGGTGAAGGGAGTGGTATGAGGGTAATATACTGTAGATATTCATTATATACTGAATGGGCTTATCACGCAGTTAAGTGTCCGGCGAGGGGAATCAGTGCAGCGCATAGTTTGGGGAAGGGAGTGTTCTGAGGGTAATATACTGTAGATATTCATTATATACTGAATGGACTGATCACATAGTTAAGTGTCTGGCAAGGGGAATCAGTGCAGCGCAAAGTTTGGGGAAGGGAGTGGTCTGAGGGTAATATACTGTAGATATTTATTATATACTGAATGGACTGATCACGGAGTTAAGTGTCCGGCGAGGGGAATCAGTGCAGCGCAAAGTTTGGGGAAGGGTGTGGTCTGAGGGTAATATACTGTAGATATTTATTATATACTGAATGGACTGATCACACAGTTAAGTGTCCGGCGAGGGGAATCAGTGCAGCGCAAAGTTTGGGGAAGGGAGTGGTCTGAGGGTAATATACTGTAGATATTTATTATATACTGAATGGACTGATCACGCAGTTAAGTGTCCGGCGAGGGGAATCAGTGCAGCGCAAAGTTTGGGGAAGGGAGTGGTCTGAGGGTAATATACTGTAGATATTTATTATATACTGAATGGACTTATCACGCAGTTAAGTGTCTGACGAGGGGAATCAGTGAAGCGCATGGTTTGGGGAAGGGAGTGGTCTGAGGGTAATATACTGTAGATATTTATTATATACTGAATGGACTTATCACGCAGTTAAGTGTCTGGCGAGGGGAATCAGTGAAGCGCATGGTTTGGGGAAGGGAGTGGTCTGAGGGTAATATACTGTAGATATTTATTATATACTGAATGGACTTATCACGCAGTTAAGTGTCCGGAGAGGGGAATCAGTGAAGCGCATGGTTTGGGGAAGGGAGTGGTCTGAGGGTTATATACTGTATATATTTATTATATACTGAATGGACTGATCACGCAGTTAAGTGTCTGGAGAGGGGAATCAGTGAAGCGCATGGTTTGGGGAAAGGAGTGGTCTGAGGGTAATATACTGTAGATATTTATTATACACTGAGTGGACTGATCACGCAGTTAAGTGTCCGGCCAGGGGAATCTGGCCAGCACATGGTTTGGGGAAGGGGGCGGTCTGAGAGTGATATACTGTAGATATTTATTATATACTGAATGGACTTATCACGCAGTTAAGTGTCCGGCGAGGGGAATCAGTGAAGCGCATGGTTTGGCGAAGGGAGTGGTCTGAGGGTAATATACTGTAGATATGTATTATATACTGAATGGACTGATCACGCAGTTAAGAGTCCGGCCAGGGGAATCTGGCCAGCACATGGTTTGGTGAAGGGAGTGGTTTGGGGGTAATATACTGTAGATATTTATTATATACTGAATGGACTGATCACGCAGTTAAGTGTCTGGCGAGGGGAATCAGTGCAGCGCATGGTTTGGGGAAGGTAGTGGTCTGAGGGTAATATACTGTAGATATTTATTATGTACTGAATGGACTGATCATGCAGTTAAGTGTCCGGCAAGGGGAATCAGTGCAGCGCATGGTTTGGGGAAGGGAGTGGTCTGAGGGTAATATACTGTAGATATTTATTATGTACTGAATGGACTGATCACGCAGTTAACTGTCCGGCGAGGGGAATCAGTGCAGCGCATAGTTTGGGGAAAGGAGTGTTCTGAGGGTAATATACTGTAGATATTCATTGTATATTGAATGGACTGATCACGCAGTTAAGTGTCCGGCGAGGGGAATCAGTGCAGCGCATGGTTTGGTGAAGGGAGTGGTATGAGGGTAATATACTGTAGATATTAATTATATACTGAATGGGCTTATCATGCAGTTAAGTGTCCGGCGAGGGGAATCAGTGCAGCGCATAGTTTGGGGAAGGGAGTGTTCTGAGGGTAATATACTGTAGATATTCATTATATACTGAATGGACTGATCACATAGTTAAGTGTCTGGCAAGGGGAATCAGTGCAGCGCATAGTTTGGGGAAGGGAGTGGTCTGAGGGTAATATACTGTAGATATTTATTATATACTGAATGGACTGATCACGCAGTTAAGTGTCTGGCGAGGGGAATCAGTGCAGTGCATGGTTTGGGATAGGTAGTGGCCTGAGGGTAATATACTGTAGATATTTATTATATACTGAATGGACTGATCGCGCAGTTAAGTGTCTGGCGAGGGGAATCAGTGCAGTGCATGGTTTGGGGAAGGGAGTGGTCTGAGGGTAATATACTGTAGATATTCATTATATACTGAATGGACTGATCGCGCAGTTAAGTGTCTGGCGAGGGGAATCAGTGCAGCGCATAGTTTGGGGAAGGGAGTGGCCTCAGGGTAATATACTGTAGATATTCATTACATACTGAATGGACTGATCACGCAGTTAAGTGTCTGGCGAGGGGAATCAGTGAAGCGCATTGTTTGGGGAAGGGAGTGGTCTGAGGGTAATATACTGTAGATATTTATTATATACTGAATGGACTTATCACGCAGTTAAGTGTCTGGAGAGGGGAATCAGTGAAGCGCATGGTTTGGGGAAGGGAGTGGTCTGAGGGTTATATACTGTATATATTTATTATATACTGAATGGACTGATCACGCAGTTAAGTGTCTGGAGAGGGGAATCAGTGAAGCGCATGGTTTGGGGAAAGGAGTGGTCTGAGGGTAATATACTGTAGATATTTATTATACACTGAGTGGACTGATCACGCAGTTAAGTGTCCGGCCAGGGGAATCTGGCCAGCACATGGTTTGGGGAAGGGGGCGGTCTGAGAGTGATATACTGTAGATATTTATTATATACTGAATGGACTTATCACGCAGTTAAGTGTCCGGCGAGGGGAATCAGTGAAGCGTATGGTTTGGCGAAGGGAGTGGTCTGAGGGTAATATACTGTAGATATGTATTATATACTGAATGGACTGATCACGCAGTTAAGAGTCCGGCCAGGGGAATCTGGCCAGCACATGGTTTGGTGAAGGGAGTGGTTTGGGGGTAATATACTGTAGATATTTATTATATACTGAATGGACTGATCACGCAGTTAAGTGTCTGGCGAGGGGAATCAGTGCAGCGCATGGTTTGGGGAAGGTAGTGGTCTGAGGGTAATATACTGTAGATATTTATTATGTACTGAATGGACTGATCATGCAGTTAAGTGTCCGGCAAGGGGAATCAGTGCAGCGCATGGTTTGGGGAAGGGAGTGGTCTGAGGGTAATATACTGTAGATATTTATTATGTACTGAATGGACTGATCACGCAGTTAACTGTCCGGCGAGGGGAATCAGTGCAGCGCATAGTTTGGGGAAAGGAGTGTTCTGAGGGTGATATACTGTAGATATTCATTGTATATTGAATGGACTGATCACGCAGTTAAGTGTCCGGCGAGGGGAATCAGTGCAGCGCATGGTTTGGTGAAGGGAGTGGTATGAGGGTAATATACTGTAGATATTCATTATATACTGAATGGGCTTATCATGCAGTTAAGTGTCCGGCGAGGGGAATCAGTGCAGCGCATAGTTTGGGGAAGGGAGTGTTCTGAGGGTAATATACTGTAGATATTCATTATATACTGAATGGACTGATCACATAGTTAAGTGTCTGGCAAGGGGAATCAGTGCAGCGCATAGTTTGGGGAAGGGAGTGGTCTGAGGGTAATATACTGTAGATATTTATTATATACTGAATGGACTGATCACGCAGTTAAGTGTCTGGCGAGGGGAATCAGTGCAGTGCATGGTTTGGGATAGGTAGTGGCCTGAGGGTAATATACTGTAGATATTTATTATATACTGAATGGACTGATCGCGCAGTTAAGTGTCCGGCGAGGGGAATCAGTGCAGTGCATGGTTTGGGGAAGGGAGTGGTCTGAGGGTAATATACTGTAGATATTCATTATATACTGAATGGACTGATCGCGCAGTTAAGTGTCTGGCGAGGGGAATCAGTGCAGCGCATAGTTTGGGGAAGGGAGTGGCCTCAGGGTAATATACTGTAGATATTCATTACATACTGAATGGACTGATCACGCAGTTAAGTGTCCGGCGAGGGGAATCAGTGTAGCGCATGGTTTGGGGAAGGGAGTGGTCTGAGGGTAATATACTGCAGATATTCATTATATACTGAATGGACTGATCGCGCAGTTAAGTGTCCGGTGAGGGGAATCAGTGCAGCGCATAGTTTGGGGAAGGGAGTGGCCTCAGGGTAATATACTGCAGATATTTATTATATACTGAATGGACAGATCACGCAGTTAAGTGTCCGGCAAGGGGAATCAGTGCAGCGCATGGTTTGGGGAAGGGAGTGGTCTGAGGGTAATATACTGTAGATATTTATTATGTACTGAATGGACTGATCACGCAGTTAAGTGTCCGGCAAGGGGAATCAGTGCAGCGCATGGTTTGGGGAAGGGAGTGGTCTGAGGGTAATATACTGTAGATATTTATTATGTACTGAATGGACTGATCACGCAGTTAAGTGTCCGGCGAGGGGAATCAGTGCAGCGCATAGTTTGGGGAAAGGAGTGTTCAGAGGGTAATATACTGTAGATATTCATTGTATATTGAATGGACTGATCACGCAGTTAAGTGTCCGGCGAGGGGAATCAGTGCAGCGCATGGTTTGGTGAAGGGAGTGGTATGAGGGTAATATACTGTAGATATTCATTATATACTGAATGGGCTTATCACGCAGTTAAGTGTCCGGCGAGGGGAATCAGTGCAGCGCATAGTTTGGGGAAGGGAGTGTTCTGAGGGTAATATACTGTAGATATTCATTATATACTGAATGGACTGATCACATAGTTAAGTGTCTGGCAAGGGGAATCAGTGCAGCGCAAAGTTTGGGGAAGGGAGTGGTCTGAGGGTAATATACTGTTGATATTTATTATATACTGAATGGACTGATCACGGAGTTAAGTGTCCGGCGAGGGGAATCAGTGCAGTGCAAAGTTTGGGGAAGGGTGTGGTCTGAGGGTAATATACTGTAGATATTTATTATATACTGAATGGACTGATCACACAGTTAAGTGTCCGGCGAGGGGAATCAGTGCAGCGCAAAGTTTGGGGAAGGGAGTGGTCTGAGGGTAATATACTTTAGATATTTATTATATACTGAATGGACTGATCACGCAGTTAAGTGTCCGGCGAGGGGAATCAGTGCAGCGCAAAGTTTGGGGAAGGGAGTGGTCTGAGGGTAATATACTGTAGATATTTATTATATACTGAATGGACTTATCACGCAGTTAAGTGTCTGACGAGGAGAATCAGTAAAGCGCATGGTTTGGGGAAGGGAGTGGTCTGAGGGTAATATACTGTAGATATTTATTATATACTGAATGGACTTATCACGCAGTTAAGTGTCTGGCGAGGGGAATCAGTGAAGCGCATGGTTTGGGGAAGGGAGTGGTCTGAGGGTAATATACTCTAGATATTTATTATATACTGAATGGACTTATCACGCAGTTAAGTGTCCGGCATGGGGAATCAGTGAAGCGCATGGTTTGGGGAAGGGAGTGGTCTGAGGGTAATATACTGTAGATATTTATTATATACTGAATGGACTTATCATGCAGTTAAGTGTCCGGAGAGGGGAATCAGTGAAGCGCATGGTTTGGGGAAGGGAGTGGTCTGAGGGTAATATACTGTAGATATTTATTATATACTGAATGGACTCATTACGCAGTTAAGTGTCCGACGAGGGGAATCAGTGAAGCGCATGGTTTGGGGAAGGGAGTGGTCTGAGGGTAATATACTGTAGATATTTATTATATACTGAATGGACTTATCACGCAGTTAAGTGTCCGGAGAGGGGAATCAGTGAAGCGCATGGTTTGGGGAAGGCAGTGGTCTGAGGGTAATATACTGTAGATATTCATTATATACTGAATGGACTTAGCACGCAGTTAAGTGTCTGGAGAGGGGAATCAGTGAAGCGCATGGTTTGGGGAAGGGAGTGGTCTGAGGGTAATATACTGTAGATATTTATTATACACTGAATGGACTGATCACATAGTTAAGTGTCTGGCAAGGGGAATCAGTGCAGCGCATAGTTTGGGGAAGGGAGTGGTCTGAGGGTAATATACTGTAGATATTTATTATATACTGAATGGACTGATCACGCAGTTAAGTGTCTGGCGAGGGGAATCAGTGCAGTGCATGGTTTGGGATAGGTAGTGGCCTGAGGGTAATATACTGTAGATATTTATTATATACTGAATGGACTGATCGCGCAGTTAAGTGTCCGGCGAGTTGAATCAGTGCAGTGCATGGTTTGGGGAAGGGAGTGGTCTGAGGGTAATATACTGTAGATATTCATTATATACTGAATGGACTGATCGCGCAGTTAAGTGTCTGGCGAGGGGAATCAGTGCAGCGCATAGTTTGGGGAAGGGAGTGGCCTCAGGGTAATATACTGTAGATATTCATTACATACTGAATGGACTGATCACGCAGTTAAGTGTCCGGCGAGGGGAATCAGTGTAGCGCATGGTTTGGGGAAGGGAGTGGTCTGAGGGTAATATACTGCAGATATTCATTATATACTGAATGGACTGATCGCGCAGTTAAGTGTCCGGTGAGGGGAATCAGTGCAGCGCATAGTTTGGGGAAGGGAGTGGCCTCAGGGTAATATACTGCAGATATTTATTATATACTGAATGGACTGATCACGCAGTTAAGTGTCCGGCAAGGGGAATCAGTGCAGCGCATGGTTTGGGGAAGGGAGTGGTCTGAGGGTAATATACTGTAGATATTTATTATGTACTGAATGGACTGATCACGCAGTTAAGTGTCCGGCAAGGGGAATCAGTGCAGCGCATGGTTTGGGGAAGGGAGTGGTCTGAGGGTAATATACTGTAGATATTTATTATGTACTGAATGGACTGATCACGCAGTTAAGTGTCCGGCGAGGGGAATCAGTGCAGCGCATAGTTTGGGGAAAGGAGTGTTCAGAGGGTAATATACTGTAGATATTCATTGTATATTGAATGGACTGATCACGCAGTTAAGTGTCCGGCGAGGGGAATCAGTGCAGCGCATGGTTTGGTGAAGGGAGTGGTATGAGGGTAATATACTGTAGATATTCATTATATACTGAATGGGCTTATCACGCAGTTAAGTGTCCGGCGAGGGGAATCAGTGCAGCGCATAGTTTGGGGAAGGGAGTGTTCTGAGGGTAATATACTGTAGATATTCATTATATAATGAATGGACTGATCACATAGTTAAGTGTCTGGCAAGGGGAATCAGTGCAGCGCAAAGTTTGGGGAAGGGAGTGGTCTGAGGGTAATATACTGTAGATATTTATTATATACTGAATGGACTGATCACGGAGTTAAGTGTCCGGCGAGGGGAATCAGTGCAGCGCAAAGTTTGGGGAAGGGTGTGGTCTGAGGGTAATATACTGTAGATATTTATTATATACTGAATGGACTGATCACACAGTTAAGTGTCCGGCGAGGGGAATCAGTGCAGCGCAAAGTTTGGGGAAGGGAGTGGTCTGAGGGTAATATACTGTAGATATTTATTATATACTGAATGGACTGATCACGCAGTTAAGTGTCCGGCGAGGGGAATCAGTGCAGCGCAAAGTTTGGGGAAGGGAGTGGTCTGAGGGTAATATACTGTAGATATTTATTATATACTGAATGGACTTATCACGCAGTTAAGTGTCTGACGAGGGGAATCAGTGAAGCGCATGGTTTGGGGAAGGGAGTGGTCTGAGGGTAATATACTGTAGATATTTATTATATACTGAATGGACTTATCACGCAGTTAAGTGTCTGGCGAGGGGAATCAGTGAAGCGCATGGTTTGGGGAAGGGAGTGGTCTGAGGGTAATATACTGTAGATATTTATTATATACTGAATGGACTTATCACGCAGTTAAGTGTCCGGAGAGGGGAATCAGTGAAGCGCATGGTTTGGGGAAGGGAGTGGTCTGAGGGTTATATACTGTATATATTTATTATATACTGAATGGACTGATCACGCAGTTAAGTGTCTGGAGAGGGGAATCAGTGAAGCGCATGGTTTGGGGAAAGGAGTGGTCTGAGGGTAATATACTGTAGATATTTATTATACACTGAGTGGACTGATCACGCAGTTAAGTGTCCGGCCAGGGGAATCTGGCCAGCACATGGTTTGGGGAAGGGGGCGGTCTGAGAGTGATATACTGTAGATATTTATTATATACTGAATGGACTTATCACGCAGTTAAGTGTCCGGCGAGGGGAATCAGTGAAGCGCATGGTTTGGCGAAGGGAGTGGTCTGAGGGTAATATACTGTAGATATGTATTATATACTGAATGGACTGATCACGCAGTTAAGAGTCCGGCCAGGGGAATCTGGCCAGCACATGGTTTGGTGAAGGGAGTGGTTTGGGGGTAATATACTGTAGATATTTATTATATACTGAATGGACTGATCACGCAGTTAAGTGTCTGGCGAGGGGAATCAGTGCAGCGCATGGTTTGGGGAAGGTAGTGGTCTGAGGGTAATCTACTGTAGATATTTATTATGTACTGAATGGACTGATCACGCAGTTAAGTGTCCGGCAAGGGGAATAAGTGCAGCGCATGGTTTGGGGAAGGGAGTGGTCTGAGGGTAATATACTGTAGATATTTATTATGTACTGAATGGACTGATCATGCAGTTAAGTGTCCGGCAAGGGGAATCAGTGCAGCGCATGGTTTGGGGAAGGGAGTGGTCTGAGGGTAATATACTGTAGATATTTATTATGTACTGAATGGACTGATCACGCAGTTAACTGTCCGGCGAGGGGAATCAGTGCAGCGCATAGTTTGGGGAAAGGAGTGTTCTGAGGGTAATATACTGTAGATATTCATTGTATATTGAATGGACTGATCACGCAGTTAAGTGTCCGGCGAGGGGAATCAGTGCAGCGCATGGTTTGGTGAAGGTAGTGGTCTGAGGGTAATCTACTGTAGATATTTATTATGTACTGAATGGACTGATCACGCAGTTAAGTGTCCGGCAAGGGGAATCAGTGCAGCGCATGGTTTGGGGAAGGGAGTGGTCTGAGGGTAATATACTGTAGATATTTATTATGTACTGAATGGACTGATCACGCAGTTAAGTGTCCGGCAAGGGGAATCAGTGCAGCGCATGGTTTGGGGAAGGGAGTGGTCTGAGGGTAATATACTGTAGATATTTATTATGTACTGAATGGACTGATCACGCAGTTAAGTGTCCGGCGAGGGGAATCAGTGCAGCGCATAGTTTGGGGAAAGGAGTGTTCAGAGGGTAATATACTGTAGATATTCATTGTATATTGAATGGACTGATCACGCAGTTAAGTGTCCGGCGAGGGGAATCAGTGCAGCGCATGGTTTGGTGAAGGGAGTGGTATGAGGGTAATATACTGTAGATATTCATTATATACTGAATGGGCTTATCACGCAGTTAAGTGTCCGGCGAGGGGAATCAGTGCAGCGCATAGTTTGGGGAAGGGAGTGTTCTGAGGGTAATATACTGTAGATATTCATTATATACTGAATGGACTGATCACATAGTTAAGTGTCTGGCAAGGGGAATCAGTGCAGCGCAAAGTTTGGGGAAGGGAGTGGTCTGAGGGTAATATACTGTTGATATTTATTATATACTGAATGGACTGATCACGGAGTTAAGTGTCCGGCGAGGGGAATCAGTGCAGCGCAAAGTTTGGGGAAGGGTGTGGTCTGAGGGTAATATACTGTAGATATTTATTATATACTGAATGGACTGATCACACAGTTAAGTGTCCGGCGAGGGGAATCAGTGCAGCGCAAAGTTTGGGGAAGGGAGTGGTCTGAGGGTAATATACTTTAGATATTTATTATATACTGAATGGACTGATCACGCAGTTAAGTGTCCGGCGAGGGGAATCAGTGCAGCGCAAAGTTTGGGGAAGGGAGTGGTCTGAGGGTAATATACTGTAGATATTTATTATATACTGAATGGACTTATCACGCAGTTAAGTGTCTGACGAGGAGAATCAGTAAAGCGCATGGTTTGGGGAAGGGAGTGGTCTGAGGGTAATATACTGTAGATATTTATTATATACTGAATGGACTTATCACGCAGTTAAGTGTCTGGCGAGGGGAATCAGTGAAGCGCATGGTTTGGGGAAGGGAGTGGTCTGAGGGTAATATACTCTAGATATTTATTATATACTGAATGGACTTATCACGCAGTTAAGTGTCCGGCATGGGGAATCAGTGAAGCGCATGGTTTGGGGAAGGGAGTGGTCTGAGGGTAATATACTGTAGATATTTATTATATACTGAATGGACTTATCATGCAGTTAAGTGTCCGGAGAGGGGAATCAGTGAAGCGCATGGTTTGGGGAAGGGAGTGGTCTGAGGGTAATATACTGTAGATATTTATTATATACTGAATGGACTCATTACGCAGTTAAGTGTCCGACGAGGGGAATCAGTGAAGCGCATGGTTTGGGGAAGGGAGTGGTCTGAGGGTAATATACTGTAGATATTTATTATATACTGAATGGACTTATCACGCAGTTAAGTGTCCGGAGAGGGGAATCAGTGAAGCGCATGGTTTGGGGAAGGCAGTGGTCTGAGGGTAATATACTGTAGATATTCATTATATACTGAATGGACTTAGCACGCAGTTAAGTGTCTGGAGAGGGGAATCAGTGAAGCGCATGGTTTGGGGAAGGGAGTGGTCTGAGGGTAATATACTGTAGATATTTATTATACACTGAATGGACTGATCACATAGTTAAGTGTCTGGCAAGGGGAATCAGTGCAGCGCATAGTTTGGGGAAGGGAGTGGTCTGAGGGTAATATACTGTAGATATTTATTATATACTGAATGGACTGATCACGCAGTTAAGTGTCTGGCGAGGGGAATCAGTGCAGTGCATGGTTTGGGATAGGTAGTGGCCTGAGGGTAATATACTGTAGATATTTATTATATACTGAATGGACTGATCGCGCAGTTAAGTGTCCGGCGAGTTGAATCAGTGCAGTGCATGGTTTGGGGAAGGGAGTGGTCTGAGGGTAATATACTGTAGATATTCATTATATACTGAATGGACTGATCGCGCAGTTAAGTGTCTGGCGAGGGGAATCAGTGCAGCGCATAGTTTGGGGAAGGGAGTGGCCTCAGGGTAATATACTGTAGATATTCATTACATACTGAATGGACTGATCACGCAGTTAAGTGTCCGGCGAGGGGAATCAGTGTAGCGCATGGTTTGGGGAAGGGAGTGGTCTGAGGGTAATATACTGCAGATATTCATTATATACTGAATGGACTGATCGCGCAGTTAAGTGTCCGGTGAGGGGAATCAGTGCAGCGCATAGTTTGGGGAAGGGAGTGGCCTCAGGGTAATATACTGCAGATATTTATTATATACTGAATGGACTGATCACGCAGTTAAGTGTCCGGCAAGGGGAATCAGTGCAGCGCATGGTTTGGGGAAGGGAGTGGTCTGAGGGTAATATACTGTAGATATTTATTATGTACTGAATGGACTGATCACGCAGTTAAGTGTCCGGCAAGGGGAATCAGTGCAGCGCATGGTTTGGGGAAGGGAGTGGTCTGAGGGTAATATACTGTAGATATTTATTATGTACTGAATGGACTGATCACGCAGTTAATTGTCCGGCGAGGGGAATCAGTGCAGCGCATAGTTTGGGGAAAGGAGTGTTCAGAGGGTAATATACTGTAGATATTCATTGTATATTGAATGGACTGATCACGCAGTTAAGTGTCCGGCGAGGGGAATCAGTGCAGCGCATGGTTTGGTGAAGGGAGTGGTATGAGGGTAATATACTGTAGATATTCATTATATACTGAATGGGCTTATCACGCAGTTAAGTGTCCGGCGAGGGGAATCAGTGCAGCGCATAGTTTGGGGAAGGGAGTGTTCTGAGGGTAATATACTGTAGATATTCATTATATAATGAATGGACTGATCACATAGTTAAGTGTCTGGCAAGGGGAATCAGTGCAGCGCAAAGTTTGGGGAAGGGAGTGGTCTGAGGGTAATATACTGTAGATATTTATTATATACTGAATGGACTGATCACGGAGTTAAGTGTCCGGCGAGGGGAATCAGTGCAGCGCAAAGTTTGGGGAAGGGTGTGGTCTGAGGGTAATATACTGTAGATATTTATTATATACTGAATGGACTGATCACACAGTTAAGTGTCCGGCGAGGGGAATCAGTGCAGCGCAAAGTTTGGGGAAGGGAGTGGTCTGAGGGTAATATACTGTAGATATTTATTATATACTGAATGGACTGATCACGCAGTTAAGTGTCCGGCGAGGGGAATCAGTGCAGCGCAAAGTTTGGGGAAGGGAGTGGTCTGAGGGTAATATACTGTAGATATTTATTATATACTGAATGGACTTATCACGCAGTTAAGTGTCTGACGAGGGGAATCAGTGAAGCGCATGGTTTGGGGAAGGGAGTGGTCTGAGGGTAATATACTGTAGATATTTATTATATACTGAATGGACTTATCACGCAGTTAAGTGTCTGGCGAGGGGAATCAGTGAAGCGCATGGTTTGGGGAAGGGAGTGGTCTGAGGGTAATATACTGTAGATATTTATTATATACTGAATGGACTTATCACGCAGTTAAGTGTCCGGAGAGGGGAATCAGTGAAGCGCATGGTTTGGGGAAGGGAGTGGTCTGAGGGTTATATACTGTATATATTTATTATATACTGAATGGACTGATCACGCAGTTAAGTGTCTGGAGAGGGGAATCAGTGAAGCGCATGGTTTGGGGAAAGGAGTGGTCTGAGGGTAATATACTGTAGATATTTATTATACACTGAGTGGACTGATCACGCAGTTAAGTGTCCGGCCAGGGGAATCTGGCCAGCACATGGTTTGGGGAAGGGGGCGGTCTGAGAGTGATATACTGTAGATATTTATTATATACTGAATGGACTTATCACGCAGTTAAGTGTCCGGCGAGGGGAATCAGTGAAGCGCATGGTTTGGCGAAGGGAGTGGTCTGAGGGTAATATACTGTAGATATGTATTATATACTGAATGGACTGATCACGCAGTTAAGAGTCCGGCCAGGGGAATCTGGCCAGCACATGGTTTGGTGAAGGGAGTGGTTTGGGGGTAATATACTGTAGATATTTATTATATACTGAATGGACTGATCACGCAGTTAAGTGTCTGGCGAGGGGAATCAGTGCAGCGCATGGTTTGGGGAAGGTAGTGGTCTGAGGGTAATCTACTGTAGATATTTATTATGTACTGAATGGACTGATCACGCAGTTAAGTGTCCGGCAAGGGGAATAAGTGCAGCGCATGGTTTGGGGAAGGGAGTGGTCTGAGGGTAATATACTGTAGATATTTATTATGTACTGAATGGACTGATCATGCAGTTAAGTGTCCGGCAAGGGGAATCAGTGCAGCGCATGGTTTGGGGAAGGGAGTGGTCTGAGGGTAATATACTGTAGATATTTATTATGTACTGAATGGACTGATCACGCAGTTAACTGTCCGGCGAGGGGAATCAGTGCAGCGCATAGTTTGGGGAAAGGAGTGTTCTGAGGGTAATATACTGTAGATATTCATTGTATATTGAATGGACTGATCACGCAGTTAAGTGTCCGGCGAGGGGAATCAGTGCAGCGCATGGTTTGGTGAAGGGAGTGGTATGAGGGTAATATACTGTAGATATTCATTATATACTGAATGGGCTTATCATGCAGTTAAGTGTCCGGCGAGGGGAATCAGTGCAGCGCATAGTTTGGGGAAGGGAGTGTTCTGAGGGTAATATACTGTAGATATTCATTATATACTGAATGGACTGATCACATAGTTAAGTGTCTGGCAAGGGGAATCAGTGCAGCGCATAGTTTGGGGAAGGGAGTGGTCTGAGGGTAATATACTGTAGATATTTATTATATACTGAATGGACTGATCACGCAGTTAAGTGTCTGGCGAGGGGAATCAGTGCAGTGCATGGTTTGGGATAGGTAGTGGCCTGAGGGTAATATACTGTAGATATTTATTATATACTGAATGGACTGATCGCGCAGTTAAGTGTCCGGCGAGGGGAATCAGTGCAGTGCATGGTTTGGGGAAGGGAGTGGTCGGAGGGTAATATACTGTAGATATTCATTATATACTGAATGGACTGATCGCGCAGTTAAGTGTCTGGCGAGGGGAATCAGTGCAGCGCATAGTTTGGGGAAGGGAGTGGCCTCAGGGTAATATACTGTAGATATTCATTACATACTGAATGGACTGATCACGCAGTTAAGTGTCCGGCGAGGGGAATCAGTGTAGCGCATGGTTTGGGGAAGGGAGTGGTCTGAGGGTAATATACTGCAGATATTCATTACATACTGAATGGACTGATCGCGCAGTTAAGTGTCCGTTGAGGGGAATCAGTGCAGCGCATAGTTTGGGGAAGGGAGTGGCCTCAGGGTAATATACTGCAGATATTTATTATATACTGAATGGACTGATCACGCAGTTAAGTGTCCGGCGAGGGGAATTAGTGAAGCGCATGGTTTGGGGAAGGGAGTGGTCTGAGGGTAATATACTGTAGATATTTATTATATACTGAATGGACAGATCACGCAGTTAAGTGTCCGGCAAGGGGAATCAGTGCAGCGCATGGTTTGGGGAAGGGAGTGGTCTGAGGGTAATATACTGTAGATATTTATTATGTACTGAATGGACTGATCACGCAGTTAAGTGTCCGGCAAGGGGAATCAGTGCAGCGCATGGTTTGGGGAAGGGAGTGGTCTGAGGGTAATATACTGTAGATATTTATTATGTACTGAATGGACTGATCACGCAGTTAAGTGTCCGGCGAGGGGAATCAGTGCAGCGCATAGTTTGGGGAAAGGAGTGTTCAGAGGGTAATATACTGTAGATATTCATTGTATATTGAATGGACTGATCACGCAGTTAAGTGTCCGGCGAGGGGAATCAGTGCAGCGCATGGTTTGGTGAAGGGAGTGGTATGAGGGTAATATACTGTAGATATTCATTATATACTGAATGGGCTTATCACGCAGTTAAGTGTCCGGCGAGGGGAATCAGTGCAGCGCATAGTTTGGGGAAGGGAGTGTTCTGAGGGTAATATACTGTAGATATTCATTATATACTGAATGGACTGATCACATAGTTAAGTGTCTGGCAAGGGGAATCAGTGCAGCGCAAAGTTTGGGGAAGGGAGTGGTCTGAGGGTAATATACTGTAGATATTTATTATATACTGAATGGACTGATCACGGAGTTAAGTGTCCGGCGAGGGGAATCAGTGCAGCGCAAAGTTTGGGGAAGGGTGTGGTCTGAGGGTAATATACTGTAGATATTTATTATATACTGAATGGACTGATCACACAGTTAAGTGTCCGGCGAGGGGAATCAGTGCAGCGCAAAGTTTGGGGAAGGGAGTGGTCTGAGGGTAATATACTGTAGATATTTATTATATACTGAATGGACTGATCACGCAGTTAAGTTTCCGGCGAGGGGAATCAGTGCAGCGCAAAGTTTGGGGAAGGGAGTGGTCTGAGGGTAATATACTGTAGATATTTATTATATACTGAATGGACTTATCACGCAGTTAAGTGTCTGACGAGGGGAATCAGTGAAGCGCATGGTTTGGGGAAGGGAGTGGTCTGAGGGTAATATACTGTAGATATTTATTATATACTGAATGGACTTATCACGCAGTTAAGTGTCTGGCGAGGGGAATCAGTGAAGCGCATGGTTTGGGGAAGGGAGTGGTCTGAGGGTAATATACTCTAGATATTTATTATATACTGAATGGACTTATCACGCAGTTAAGTGTCCGGCATGGGGAATCAGTGAAGCGCATGGTTTGGGGAAGGGAGTGGTCTGAGGGTAATATACTGTAGATATTTATTATATACTGAATGGACTTATCATGCAGTTAAGTGTCCGGAGAGGGGAATCAGTGAAGCGCATGGTTTGGGGAAGGGAGTGGTCTGAGGGTAATATACTGTAGATATTTATTATATACTGAATGGACTGATTACGCAGTTAAGTGTCCGACGAGGGGAATCAGTGAAGCGCATGGTTTGGGGAAGGGAGTGGTCTGAGGGTAATATACTGTAGATATTTATTATATACTGAATGGACTTATCACGCAGTTAAGTGTCCGGAGAGGGGAATCAGTGAAGCGCATGGTTTGGGGAAGGGAGTGGTCTGAGGGTAATATACTGTAGATATTCATTATATACTGAATGGACTTATCACGCAGTTAAGTGTCTGGAGAGGGGAATCAGTGAAGCGCATGGTTTGGGGAAGGGAGTGGTCTGAGGGTAATATACTGTAGATATTTATTATACACTGAATGGACTGATCACGCAGTTAAGTGTCTGGAGAGGGGAATCAGTGAAGCGCATGGTTTGGGGAAGGGAGTGGTCTGAGGGTAATATACTGTAGATATTTATTATACACTGAGTGGACTGATCACACAGTTAAGTGTCCTGCGAGGGGAATCAGTGCAGCGCATGGTTTGGGGAAGGGAGTGGTCTGAGGGTAATATACTGTAGATATTTATTATATACTGAATGGACTTATCATGCAGTTAAGTGTCCAGAGAGGGGAATCAGTGAAGCGCATGGTTTGGGGAAGGGAGTGGTCTGAGGGTAATATACTGTAGATATTTATTATATACTGAATGGACTTATCACGCAGTTAAGTGTCCGGAGAGGGGAATCAGTGAAGCGCATGCTTTGGGGAAGGGAGTGGTCTGAGGTTAATATACTGTAGATATTTATTATATACTGAATGGACTTATAATCAGTGAAGCGCATGGTTTGGGGAAGGGAGTGGTCTGAGGGTAATATACTGTAGATATTTATTATATACTGAATGGACTTATCACGCAGTTAAGTGTCCGGAGAGGGGAATCAGTGAAGCGCATGGTTTGGGGAAGGGAGTGGTCTGAGTGTAATATACTGTAGATATTTATTATATACTGAATGGACTTATCACGCAGTTAAGTGTCTGGAGAGGGGAGTCAGTGCAGCGCATGGTTTGGGGAAGGGAGTGGTCTGAGGGTAATATACTGTAGATATTTATTATATACTGAATGGACTTATCACGCAGTTAAGTGTCTGGAGAGGGGAATCAGTGCAGCGCATGGTTTGGGGAAGGGAGTGGTCTGAGGGTAATATACTGTAGATATTTATTATATACTGAATGGACTGATTACGCAGTTAAGTGTCCGACGAGGGGAATCAGTGAAGCGCATGGTTTGGTGAAGGGAGTGGTCTGAGGGTAATATACTGTAGATATTTATTATATACTGAATGGACTTATAATCAGTGAAGCGCATGGTTTGGGGAAGGGAGTGGTCTGAGGGTAATATACTGTAGATATTTATTATATACTGAATGGACTTATCACGCAGTTAAGTGTCCGGAGAGGGGAATCAGTGAAGCGCTTGGTTTGGGGAAGGGAGTGGTCTGAGGGTTATATACTGTAGATATTTATTATATACTGAATGGACTGATCACGCAGTTAAGTGTCTGGAGAGGGGAATCATTGAAGCGCATGGTTTGGGGAAGGGAGTGGTCTGAGGGTAATATACTGTAGATATTTATTATACACTGAGTGGACTGATCACGCAGTTAAGTGTCCGGCCAGGGGAATCTGGCCAGCACATGGTTTGGGGAAGGGAGTGGTCTGAGAGTGATATACTGTAGATATTTATTATATACTGAATGGACTTATCACGCAGTTAAGTGTCCGGCGAGGGGAATCAGTGAAGCGCATGGTTTGGGGAAGGGAGTGGTCTGAGGGTAATATACTGTAGATATGTATTATATACTGAATGGACTGATCACGCAGTTAAGAGTCCGGCCAGGGGAATCTGGCCAGCACATGGTTTGGTGAAGGGAGTGGTTTGGGGGTAATATACTGTAGATATTTATTATATACTGAATGGACTGATCACGCAGTTAAGTGTCTGGCGAGGGGAATCAGTGCAGCGCATGGTTTGGGGAAGGGAGTGGTCTGAGGGTAATATACTGTAGATATTTATTATGTACTGAATGGACTGATCACGCAGTTAAGTGTCCGGCAAGGGGAATCAGTGCAGCGCATGGTTTGGGGAAGGGAGTGGTCTGAGGGTAATATACTGTAGATATTTATTATGTACTGAATGGACTGATCACGCAGTTAAGTGTCCGGCGAGGGGAATCAGTGCAGCGCATAGTTTGGGGAAAGGAGTGTTCTGAGGGTAATATACTGTAGATATTCATTGTATATTGAATGGACTGATCACGCAGTTAAGTGTCCGGCGAGGGGAATCAGTGCAGCGCATGGTTTGGGGAAGGGAGTGGTCTGAGGGTAAAATACTGTAGATATTTATTATATACTGAATGGACTTATCACGCAGTTAAGTGTCCGGCGAGGGGAATCAGTGAAGCGCATGGTTTGGGGAAGGGAGTGGTCTGAGGGTAATATACTGTAGATATTTATTATATACTGAATGGACTTATCACGCAGTTAAGTGTCCGGAGAGGGGAATCAGTGAAGCGCATGGTTTGGGGAAGGGAGTGGTCTGAGGGTAATATACTGTAGATGTTTATTATATAGTGAATGGACTGATTACGCAGTTAAGTGTCCGTTGAGGGGAATCAGTGAAGCGCATGGTTTGGGGAAGGGAGTGGTCTGAGGGTAATATACTGTAGATATTTATTATATACTGAATGGACTGATCATGCAGTTAAGTGTCCGGCAAGGGGAATCAGTGCAGGGCAAAGTTTGGGGAAGGGAGTGGTCTGAGGGTAATATACTGTAGATATTTATTATATACTGAATGGACTGATCACGCAGTTAAGTGTCCGGCGAGGGGAATCAGTGCAGCGCATAGTTTGGGGAAGGGAGTGGTCCGAGGGTAATATACTGTAGATATTTATTATATACTGAGTGGACTGATCACGCAGTTAAGTGTCCGGCGAGGGGAATCAGTGCAGCGCAAAGTTTGGGGAAGGGAGTGGTCTGAGGGTAATATACTGTAGATATTTATTATATACTGAATGGACTGATCACACAGTTAAGTGTCCGGCGAGGGGAATCAGTGCAGCGCAAAGTTTGGGGAAGGGAGTGGTCTGAGGGTAATATACTGTAGATATTTATTATATACTGAATGGACTGATCACGCAGTTAAGTGTCTGACGAGGGGAATCAGTGAAGCGCATGGTTTGGGGAAGGGAGTGGTCTGAGGGTAATATACTGTAGATATTTATTATATACTGAATGGACTGATCACACAGTTAAGTGTCCGGCGAGGGGAATCAGTGCAGCGCAAAGTTTGGGGAAGGGAGTGGTCTGAGGGTAATATACTGTAGATATTTATTATATACTGAATGGACTTATCACGCAGTTAAGTGTCTGACGAGGGGAATCAGTGAAGCGCATGGTTTGGGGAAGGGAGTGGTCTGAGGGTAATATACTGTAGATATTTATTATATACTGAATGGACTTATCACGCAGTTAAGTGTCTGGCGAGGGCAATCAGTGAAGCGCATGGTTTGGGGAAGGGAGTGGTCTGAGGGTAATATACTCTAGATATTTATTATATACTGAATGGACTTATCACGCAGTTAAGTGTCCGGCATGGGGAATCAGTGAAGCGCATGGTTTGGGGAAGGGAGTGGTCTGAGGGTAATATACTGTAGATATTTATTATATACTGAATGGACTTATCATGCAGTTAAGTGTCCGGAGAGGGGAATCAGTGAAGCGCATGGTTTGGGGAAGGGAGTGGTCTGAGGGTAATATACTGTAGATATTTATTATATACTGAATGGACTGATTACGCAGTTAAGTGTCCGACGAGGGGAATCAGTGAAGCACATGGTTTGGGGAAGGGAGTGGTCTGAGGGTAATATACTGTAGATATTTATTATATACTGAATGGACTTATCACGCAGTTAAGTGTCCGGAGAGGGGAATCAGTGAAGCGCATGGTTTGGGGAAGGGAGTGGTCTGAGGGTAATATACTATAGATATTTATTATATACTGAATGGACTTATCACGCAGTTAAGTGTCTGGAGAGGGGAATCAGTGAAGCGCATGGTTTGGGGAAGGGAGTGGTCTGAGGGTAATATACTGTAGATATTTATTATACACTGAATGGACTGATCACGCAGTTAAGTGTCTGGAGAGGGGAATCAGTGAAGCGCATGGTTTGGGGAAGGGAGTGGTCTGAGGGTAATATACTGTAGATATTTATTATACACTGAGTGGACTGATCACACAGTTAAGTGTCCGGCGAGGGGAATCAGTGCAGCGCATGGTTTGGGGAAGGGAGTGGTCTGAGGGTAATATACTGTAGATATTTATTATATACTGAATGGACTTATCACACAGTTAAGTGTCCGGCATGGGGAATCAGTGAAGCGCATGGTTTGGGGAAGGGAGTGGTCTGAGGGTAATATACTGTAGATATTTATTATATACTGAATGGACTTATCATGCAGTTAAGTGTCCAGAGAGGGGAATCAGTGAAGCGCATGGTTTGGGGAAGGGAGTGGTCTGAGGGTAATATACTGTAGATATTTATTATATACTGAATGGACTTATCACGCAGTTAAGTGTCCGGAGAGGGGAATAAGTGAAGCGCATGGTTTGGGGAAGGGAGTGGTCTGAGGGTAATATACTGTAGATATTTATTATATACTGAATGGACTTATAATCAGTGAAGCGCATGGTTTGGGGAAGGGAGTGGTCTGAGGGTAATATACTGTAGATATTTATTATATACTGAATGGACTTATCACGCAGTTAAGTGTCCGGAGAGGGGAATCAGTGAAGCGCATGGTTTGGGGAAGGGAGTGGTCTGAGTGTAATATACTGTAGATATTTATTATATACTGAATGGACTTATCACGCAGTTAAGTGTCTGGAGAGGGGAATCAGTGCAGCGCATGGTTTGGGGAAGGGAGTGGTCTGAGGGTAATATACTGTAGATATGTATTATATACTGAATGGACTTATCACGCAGTTAAGTGTCTGGAGAGGGGAATCAGTGCAGCGCATGGTTTGGTGAAGGGAGTGGTCTGAGGGTAATATACTGTAGATATTTATTATATACTGAATGGACTTATAATCAGTGAAGCGCATGGTTTGGGGAAGGGAGTGGTCTGAGGGTAATATACTGTAGATATTTATTATATACTGAATGGACTTATCACGCAGTTAAGTGTCCGCAGAGGGGAATCAGTGAAGCGCTTGGTTTGGGGAAGGGAGTGGTCTGAGGGTTATATACTGTAGATATTTATTATATACTGAATGGACTGATCACGCAGTTAAGTGTCTGGAGAGGGGAATCAGTGAAGCGCATGGTTTGGGGAAGGGAGTGGTCTGAGGGTAATATACTGTAAATATTTATTATACACTGAGTGGACTGATCACGCAGTTAAGTGTCCGGCCAGGGGAATCTGGCCAGCACATGGTTTGGGGAAGGGAGCGGTCTGAGAGTGATATACTGTAGATATTTATTATATACTGAATGGACTTATCACGCAGTTAAGTGTCCGGCGAGGGGAATCAGTGAAGCGCATGGTTTGGGGAAGGGAGTGGTCTGAGGGTAATATACTGTAGATATGTATTATATACTGAATGGACTGATCACGCAGTTAAGAGTCCGGCCAGGGGAATCTGGCCAGCACATGGTTTGGCGAAGGGAGTGGTTTGGGGGTAATATACTGTAGATATTTATTATATACTGAATGGACTGATCACGCAGTTAAGTGTCTGGCGAGGGGAATCAGTGCAGCGCATGGTTTGGGGAAGGGAGTGGTCTGAGGGTAATATACTGTAGATATTTATTATGTACTGAATGGACTGATCACGCAGTTAAGTGTCCGGCAAGGGGAATCAGTGCAGCGCATGGTTTGGGGAAGGGAGTGGTCTGAGGGTAATATACTGTAGATATTTATTATGTACTGAATGGACTGATCACGCAGTTAAGTGTCCGGCGAGGGGAATCAGTGCAGCGCATAGTTTGGGGAAAGGAGTGTTCTGAGGGTAATATACTGTAGATATTCATTGTATATTGAATGGACTGATCACGCAGTTAAGTGTCCGGCGAGGGGAATCAGTGCAGCGCATGGTTTGGGGAAGGGAGTGGTCTGAGGGTAAAATACTGTAGATATTTATTATATACTGAATGGACTTATCACGCAGTTAAGTGTCCGGCGAGGGGAATCAGTGAAGCGCATGGTTTGGGGAAGGGAGTGGTCTGAGGGTAATATACTGTAGATATTTATTATATACTGAATGGACTTATCACGCAGTTAAGTGTCCGGAGAGGGGAATCAGTGAAGCGCATGGTTTGGGGAAGGGAGTGGTCTGAGGGTAATATACTGTAGATGTTTATTATATAGTGAATGGACTGATTACGCAGTTAAGTGTCCGTTGAGGGGAATCAGTGAAGCGCATGGTTTGGGGAAGGGAGTGGTCTGAGGGTAATATACTGTAGATATTTATTATATACTGAATGGACTGATCATGCAGTTAAGTGTCCGGCAAGGGGAATCAGTGCAGGGCAAAGTTTGGGGAAGGGAGTGGTCTGAGGGTAATATACTGTAGATATTTATTATATACTGAATGGACTGATCACGCAGTTAAGTGTCCGGCGAGGGGAATCAGTGCAGCGCATAGTTTGGGGAAGGGAGTGGTCCGAGGGTAATATACTGTAGATATTTATTATGTACTGAATGGACTGATCACGCAGTTAAGTGTCCGGTGAGGGGAATCAGTGCAGCGCATAGTTTGGGGAAGGGAGTGGCCTCAGGGTAATATACTGCAGATATTTATTATATACTGAATGGACTGATCACGCAGTTAAGTGTCCGGCGAGGGGAATCAGTGAAGCGCATGGTTTGGGGAAGGGAGTGGTCTGAGGGTAATATACTGTAGATATTTATTATATACTGAATGGACTTATCACGCAGTTAAGTGTCCGGAGAGGGGAATCAGTGAAGCGCATGGTTTGGGGAAGGGAGTGGTCTGAGGGTAATATACTGTAGATGTTTATTATATAGTGAATGGACTGATTACGCAGTTAAGTGTCCGTTGAGGGGAATCAGTGAAGCGCATGGTTTGGGGAAGGGAGTGGTCTGAGGGTAATATACTGTAGATATTTATTATATACTGAATGGACTGATCATGCAGTTAAGTGTCCGGCAAGGGGAATCAGTGCAGGGCAAAGTTTGGGGAAGGGAGTGGTCTGAGGGTAATATACTGTAGATATTTATTATATACTGAATGGACTGATCACGCAGTTAAGTGTCCGGCGAGGGGAATCAGTGCAGCGCATAGTTTGGGGAAGGGAGTGGTCCGAGGGTAATATACTGTAGATATTTATTATGTACTGAATGGACTGATCACGCAGTTAAGTGTCCGGTGAGGGGAATCAGTGCAGCGCATAGTTTGGGGAAGGGAGTGGCCTCAGGGTAATATACTGCAGATATTTATTATATACTGAATGGACTTATCACGCAGTTAAGTGTCCGGTGAGGGGAATCAGTGCAGCGCATAGTTTGGGGAAGGGAGTGGCCTCAGGGTAATATACTGCAGATATTTATTATATACTGAATGGACTGATCACGCAGTTAAGTGTCCGGCGAGGGGAATTAGTGAAGCGCATGGTTTGGGGAAGGGAGTGGTCTGAGGGTAATATACTGTAGATATTTATTATATACTGAATGGACAGATCACGCAGTTAAGTGTCCGGCAAGGGGAATCAGTGCAGCGCATGGTTTGGGGAAGGGAGTGGTCTGAGGGTAATATACTGTAGATATTTATTATGTACTGAATGGACTGATCACGCAGTTAAGTGTCCGGCAAGGGGAATCAGTGCAGCGCATGGTTTGGGGAAGGGAGTGGTCTGAGGGTAATATACTGTAGATATTTATTATGTACTGAATGGACTGATCACGCAGTTAAGTGTCCGGCGAGGGGAATCAGTGCAGCGCATAGTTTGGGGAAAGGAGTGTTCAGAGGGTAATATACTGTAGATATTCATTGTATATTGAATGGACTGATCACGCAGTTAAGTGTCCGGCGAGGGGAATCAGTGCAGCGCATGGTTTGGTGAAGGGAGTGGTATGAGGGTAATATACTGTAGATATTCATTATATACTGAATGGGCTTATCACGCAGTTAAGTGTCCGGCGAGGGGAATCAGTGCAGCGCATAGTTTGGGGAAGGGAGTGTTCTGAGGGTAATATACTGTAGATATTCATTATATACTGAATGGACTGATCACATAGTTAAGTGTCTGGCAAGGGGAATCAGTGCAGCGCAAAGTTTGGGGAAGGGAGTGGTCTGAGGGTAATATACTGTAGATATTTATTATATACTGAATGGACTGATCACGGAGTTAAGTGTCCGGCGAGGGGAATCAGTGCAGCGCAAAGTTTGGGGAAGGGTGTGGTCTGAGGGTAATATACTGTAGATATTTATTATATACTGAATGGACTGATCACACAGTTAAGTGTCCGGCGAGGGGAATCAGTGCAGCGCAAAGTTTGGGGAAGGGAGTGGTCTGAGGGTAATATACTGTAGATATTTATTATATACTGAATGGACTGATCACGCAGTTAAGTTTCCGGCGAGGGGAATCAGTGCAGCGCAAAGTTTGGGGAAGGGAGTGGTCTGAGGGTAATATACTGTAGATATTTATTATATACTGAATGGACTTATCACGCAGTTAAGTGTCTGACGAGGGGAATCAGTGAAGCGCATGGTTTGGGGAAGGGAGTGGTCTGAGGGTAATATACTGTAGATATTTATTATATACTGAATGGACTTATCACGCAGTTAAGTGTCTGGCGAGGGGAATCAGTGAAGCGCATGGTTTGGGGAAGGGAGTGGTCTGAGGGTAATATACTCTAGATATTTATTATATACTGAATGGACTTATCACGCAGTTAAGTGTCCGGCATGGGGAATCAGTGAAGCGCATGGTTTGGGGAAGGGAGTGGTCTGAGGGTAATATACTGTAGATATTTATTATATACTGAATGGACTTATCATGCAGTTAAGTGTCCGGAGAGGGGAATCAGTGAAGCGCATGGTTTGGGGAAGGGAGTGGTCTGAGGGTAATATACTGTAGATATTTATTATATACTGAATGGACTGATTACGCAGTTAAGTGTCCGACGAGGGGAATCAGTGAAGCGCATGGTTTGGGGAAGGGAGTGGTCTGAGGGTAATATACTGTAGATATTTATTATATACTGAATGGACTTATCACGCAGTTAAGTGTCCGGAGAGGGGAATCAGTGAAGCGCATGGTTTGGGGAAGGGAGTGGTCTGAGGGTAATATACTGTAGATATTCATTATATACTGAATGGACTTATCACGCAGTTAAGTGTCTGGAGAGGGGAATCAGTGAAGCGCATGGTTTGGGGAAGGGAGTGGTCTGAGGGTAATATACTGTAGATATTTATTATACACTGAATGGACTGATCACGCAGTTAAGTGTCTGGAGAGGGGAATCAGTGAAGCGCATGGTTTGGGGAAGGGAGTGGTCTGAGGGTAATATACTGTAGATATTTATTATACACTGAGTGGACTGATCACACAGTTAAGTGTCCTGCGAGGGGAATCAGTGCAGCGCATGGTTTGGGGAAGGGAGTGGTCTGAGGGTAATATACTGTAGATATTTATTATATACTGAATGGACTTATCATGCAGTTAAGTGTCCAGAGAGGGGAATCAGTGAAGCGCATGGTTTGGGGAAGGGAGTGGTCTGAGGGTAATATACTGTAGATATTTATTATATACTGAATGGACTTATCACGCAGTTAAGTGTCCGGAGAGGGGAATCAGTGAAGCGCATGCTTTGGGGAAGGGAGTGGTCTGAGGTTAATATACTGTAGATATTTATTATATACTGAATGGACTTATAATCAGTGAAGCGCATGGTTTGGGGAAGGGAGTGGTCTGAGGGTAATATACTGTAGATATTTATTATATACTGAATGGACTTATCACGCAGTTAAGTGTCCGGAGAGGGGAATCAGTGAAGCGCATGGTTTGGGGAAGGGAGTGGTCTGAGTGTAATATACTGTAGATATTTATTATATACTGAATGGACTTATCACGCAGTTAAGTGTCTGGAGAGGGGAGTCAGTGCAGCGCATGGTTTGGGGAAGGGAGTGGTCTGAGGGTAATATACTGTAGATATTTATTATATACTGAATGGACTTATCACGCAGTTAAGTGTCTGGAGAGGGGAATCAGTGCAGCGCATGGTTTGGGGAAGGGAGTGGTCTGAGGGTAATATACTGTAGATATTTATTATATACTGAATGGACTGATTACGCAGTTAAGTGTCCGACGAGGGGAATCAGTGAAGCGCATGGTTTGGTGAAGGGAGTGGTCTGAGGGTAATATACTGTAGATATTTATTATATACTGAATGGACTTATAATCAGTGAAGCGCATGGTTTGGGGAAGGGAGTGGTCTGAGGGTAATATACTGTAGATATTTATTATATACTGAATGGACTTATCACGCAGTTAAGTGTCCGGAGAGGGGAATCAGTGAAGCGCTTGGTTTGGGGAAGGGAGTGGTCTGAGGGTTATATACTGTAGATATTTATTATATACTGAATGGACTGATCACGCAGTTAAGTGTCTGGAGAGGGGAATCATTGAAGCGCATGGTTTGGGGAAGGGAGTGGTCTGAGGGTAATATACTGTAGATATTTATTATACACTGAGTGGACTGATCACGCAGTTAAGTGTCCGGCCAGGGGAATCTGGCCAGCACATGGTTTGGGGAAGGGAGCGGTCTGAGAGTGATATACTGTAGATATTTATTATATACTGAATGGACTTATCACGCAGTTAAGTGTCCGGCGAGGGGAATCAGTGAAGCGCATGGTTTGGGGAAGGGAGTGGTCTGAGGGTAATATACTGTAGATATGTATTATATACTGAATGGACTGATCACGCAGTTAAGAGTCCGGCCAGGGGAATCTGGCCAGCACATGGTTTGGTGAAGGGAGTGGTTTGGGGGTAATATACTGTAGATATTTATTATATACTGAATGGACTGATCACGCAGTTAAGTGTCTGGCGAGGGGAATCAGTGCAGCGCATGGTTTGGGGAAGGGAGTGGTCTGAGGGTAATATACTGTAGATATTTATTATGTACTGAATGGACTGATCACGCAGTTAAGTGTCCGGCAAGGGGAATCAGTGCAGCGCATGGTTTGGGGAAGGGAGTGGTCTGAGGGTAATATACTGTAGATATTTATTATGTACTGAATGGACTGATCACGCAGTTAAGTGTCCGGCGAGGGGAATCAGTGCAGCGCATAGTTTGGGGAAAGGAGTGTTCTGAGGGTAATATACTGTAGATATTCATTGTATATTGAATGGACTGATCACGCAGTTAAGTGTCCGGCGAGGGGAATCAGTGCAGCGCATGGTTTGGGGAAGGGAGTGGTCTGAGGGTAAAATACTGTAGATATTTATTATATACTGAATGGACTTATCACGCAGTTAAGTGTCCGGCGAGGGGAATCAGTGAAGCGCATGGTTTGGGGAAGGGAGTGGTCTGAGGGTAATATACTGTAGATATTTATTATATACTGAATGGACTTATCACGCAGTTAAGTGTCCGGAGAGGGGAATCAGTGAAGCGCATGGTTTGGGGAAGGGAGTGGTCTGAGGGTAATATACTGTAGATGTTTATTATATAGTGAATGGACTGATTACGCAGTTAAGTGTCCGTTGAGGGGAATCAGTGAAGCGCATGGTTTGGGGAAGGGAGTGGTCTGAGGGTAATATACTGTAGATATTTATTATATACTGAATGGACTGATCATGCAGTTAAGTGTCCGGCAAGGGGAATCAGTGCAGGGCAAAGTTTGGGGAAGGGAGTGGTCTGAGGGTAATATACTGTAGATATTTATTATATACTGAATGGACTGATCACGCAGTTAAGTGTCCGGCGAGGGGAATCAGTGCAGCGCATAGTTTGGGGAAGGGAGTGGTCCGAGGGTAATATACTGTAGATATTTATTATATACTGAGTGGACTGATCACGCAGTTAAGTGTCCGGCGAGGGGAATCAGTGCAGCGCAAAGTTTGGGGAAGGGAGTGGTCTGAGGGTAATATACTGTAGATATTTATTATATACTGAATGGACTGATCACACAGTTAAGTGTCCGGCGAGGGGAATCAGTGCAGCGCAAAGTTTGGGGAAGGGAGTGGTCTGAGGGTAATATACTGTAGATATTTATTATATACTGAATGGACTGATCACGCAGTTAAGTGTCTGACGAGGGGAATCAGTGAAGCGCATGGTTTGGGGAAGGGAGTGGTCTGAGGGTAATATACTGTAGATATTTATTATATACTGAATGGACTGATCACACAGTTAAGTGTCCGGCGAGGGGAATCAGTGCAGCGCAAAGTTTGGGGAAGGGAGTGGTCTGAGGGTAATATACTGTAGATATTTATTATATACTGAATGGACTTATCACGCAGTTAAGTGTCTGACGAGGGGAATCAGTGAAGCGCATGGTTTGGGGAAGGGAGTGGTCTGAGGGTAATATACTGTAGATATTTATTATATACTGAATGGACTTATCACGCAGTTAAGTGTCTGGCGAGGGCAATCAGTGAAGCGCATGGTTTGGGGAAGGGAGTGGTCTGAGGGTAATATACTCTAGATATTTATTATATACTGAATGGACTTATCACGCAGTTAAGTGTCCGGCATGGGGAATCAGTGAAGCGCATGGTTTGGGGAAGGGAGTGGTCTGAGGGTAATATACTGTAGATATTTATTATATACTGAATGGACTTATCATGCAGTTAAGTGTCCGGAGAGGGGAATCAGTGAAGCGCATGGTTTGGGGAAGGGAGTGGTCTGAGGGTAATATACTGTAGATATTTATTATATACTGAATGGACTGATTACGCAGTTAAGTGTCCGACGAGGGGAATCAGTGAAGCACATGGTTTGGGGAAGGGAGTGGTCTGAGGGTAATATACTGTAGATATTTATTATATACTGAATGGACTTATCACGCAGTTAAGTGTCCGGAGAGGGGAATCAGTGAAGCGCATGGTTTGGGGAAGGGAGTGGTCTGAGGGTAATATACTATAGATATTTATTATATACTGAATGGACTTATCACGCAGTTAAGTGTCTGGAGAGGGGAATCAGTGAAGCGCATGGTTTGGGGAAGGGAGTGGTCTGAGGGTAATATACTGTAGATATTTATTATACACTGAATGGACTGATCACGCAGTTAAGTGTCTGGAGAGGGGAATCAGTGAAGCGCATGGTTTGGGGAAGGGAGTGGTCTGAGGGTAATATACTGTAGATATTTATTATACACTGAGTGGACTGATCACACAGTTAAGTGTCCGGCGAGGGGAATCAGTGCAGCGCATGGTTTGGGGAAGGGAGTGGTCTGAGGGTAATATACTGTAGATATTTATTATATACTGAATGGACTTATCACACAGTTAAGTGTCCGGCATGGGGAATCAGTGAAGCGCATGGTTTGGGGAAGGGAGTGGTCTGAGGGTAATATACTGTAGATATTTATTATATACTGAATGGACTTATCATGCAGTTAAGTGTCCAGAGAGGGGAATCAGTGAAGCGCATGGTTTGGGGAAGGGAGTGGTCTGAGGGTAATATACTGTAGATATTTATTATATACTGAATGGACTTATCACGCAGTTAAGTGTCCGGAGAGGGGAATAAGTGAAGCGCATGGTTTGGGGAAGGGAGTGGTCTGAGGGTAATATACTGTAGATATTTATTATATACTGAATGGACTTATAATCAGTGAAGCGCATGGTTTGGGGAAGGGAGTGGTCTGAGGGTAATATACTGTAGATATTTATTATATACTGAATGGACTTATCACGCAGTTAAGTGTCCGGAGAGGGGAATCAGTGAAGCGCATGGTTTGGGGAAGGGAGTGGTCTGAGTGTAATATACTGTAGATATTTATTATATACTGAATGGACTTATCACGCAGTTAAGTGTCTGGAGAGGGGAATCAGTGCAGCGCATGGTTTGGTGAAGGGAGTGGTCTGAGGGTAATATACTGTAGATATTTATTATATACTGAATGGACTTATAATCAGTGAAGCGCATGGTTTGGGGAAGGGAGTGGTCTGAGGGTAATATACTGTAGATATTTATTATATACTGAATGGACTTATCACGCAGTTAAGTGTCCGCAGAGGGGAATCAGTGAAGCGCTTGGTTTGGGGAAGGGAGTGGTCTGAGGGTTATATACTGTAGATATTTATTATATACTGAATGGACTGATCACGCAGTTAAGTGTCTGGAGAGGGGAATCGGTGAAGCGCATGGTTTGGGGAAGGGAGTGGTCTGAGGGTAATATACTGTAAATATTTATTATACACTGAGTGGACTGATCACGCAGTTAAGTGTCCGGCCAGGGGAATCTGGCCAGCACATGGTTTGGGGAAGGGAGCGGTCTGAGAGTGATATACTGTAGATATTTATTATATACTGAATGGACTTATCACGCAGTTAAGTGTCCGGCGAGGGGAATCAGTGAAGCGCATGGTTTGGGGAAGGGAGTGGTCTGAGGGTAATATACTGTAGATATGTATTATATACTGAATGGACTGATCACGCAGTTAAGAGTCCGGCCAGGGGAATCTGGCCAGCACATGGTTTGGCGAAGGGAGTGGTTTGGGGGTAATATACTGTAGATATTTATTATATACTGAATGGACTGATCACGCAGTTAAGTGTCTGGCGAGGGGAATCAGTGCAGCGCATGGTTTGGGGAAGGGAGTGGTCTGAGGGTAATATACTGTAGATATTTATTATGTACTGAATGGACTGATCACGCAGTTAAGTGTCCGGCAAGGGGAATCAGTGCAGCGCATGGTTTGGGGAAGGGAGTGGTCTGAGGGTAATATACTGTAGATATTTATTATGTACTGAATGGACTGATCACGCAGTTAAGTGTCCGGCGAGGGGAATCAGTGCAGCGCATAGTTTGGGGAAAGGAGTGTTCTGAGGGTAATATACTGTAGATATTCATTGTATATTGAATGGACTGATCACGCAGTTAAGTGTCCGGCGAGGGGAATCAGTGCAGCGCATGGTTTGGGGAAGGGAGTGGTCTGAGGGTAAAATACTGTAGATATTTATTATATACTGAATGGACTTATCACGCAGTTAAGTGTCCGGCGAGGGGAATCAGTGAAGCGCATGGTTTGGGGAAGGGAGTGGTCTGAGGGTAATATACTGTAGATATTTATTATATACTGAATGGACTTATCACGCAGTTAAGTGTCCGGAGAGGGGAATCAGTGAAGCGCATGGTTTGGGGAAGGGAGTGGTCTGAGGGTAATATACTGTAGATGTTTATTATATAGTGAATGGACTGATTACGCAGTTAAGTGTCCGTTGAGGGGAATCAGTGAAGCGCATGGTTTGGGGAAGGGAGTGGTCTGAGGGTAATATACTGTAGATATTTATTATATACTGAATGGACTGATCATGCAGTTAAGTGTCCAGCAAGGGGAATCAGTGCAGGGCAAAGTTTGGGGAAGGGAGTGGTCTGAGGGTAATATACTGTAGATATTTATTATATACTGAATGGACTGATCACGCAGTTAAGTGTCCGGCGAGGGGAATCAGTGCAGCGCATAGTTTGGGGAAGGGAGTGGTCCGAGGGTAATATACTGTAGATATTTATTATATACTGAGTGGACTGATCACGCAGTTAAGTGTCCGGCGAGGGGAATCAGTGCAGCGCAAAGTTTGGGGAAGGGAGTGGTCTGAGGGTAATATACTGTAGATATTTATTATATACTGAATGGACTGATCACGGAGTTAAGTGTCCGGCGAGGGGAATCAGTGCAGCGCAAAGTTTGGGGAAGGGTGTGGTCTGAGGGTAATATACTGTAGATATTTATTATATACTGAATGGACTGATCACACAGTTAAGTGTCCGGCGAGGGGAATCAGTGCAGCGCAAAGTTTGGGGAAGGGAGTGGTCTGAGGGTAATATACTGTAGATATTTATTATATACTGAATGGACTGATCACGCAGTTAAGTGTCTGACGAGGGGAATCAGTGAAGCGCATGGTTTGGGGAAGGGAGTGGTCTGAGGGTAATATACTGTAGATATTTATTATATACTGAATGGACTGATCACACAGTTAAGTGTCCGGCGAGGGGAATCAGTGCAGCGCAAAGTTTGGGGAAGGGAGTGGTCTGAGGGTAATATACTGTAGATATTTATTATATACTGAATGGACTTATCACGCAGTTAAGTGTCTGACGAGGGGAATCAGTGAAGCGCATGGTTTGGGGAAGGGAGTGGTCTGAGGGTAATATACTGTAGATATTTATTATATACTGAATGGACTTATCACGCAGTTAAGTGTCTGGCGAGGGCAATCAGTGAAGCGCATGGTTTGGGGAAGGGAGTGGTCTGAGGGTAATATACTCTAGATATTTATTATATACTGAATGGACTTATCACGCAGTTAAGTGTCCGGCATGGGGAATCAGTGAAGCGCATGGTTTGGGGAAGGGAGTGGTCTGAGGGTAATATACTGTAGATATTTATTATATACTGAATGGACTTATCATGCAGTTAAGTGTCCGGAGAGGGGAATCAGTGAAGCGCATGGTTTGGGGAAGGGAGTGGTCTGAGGGTAATATACTGTAGATATTTATTATATACTGAATGGACTGATTACGCAGTTAAGTGTCCGACGAGGGGAATCAGTGAAGCACATGGTTTGGGGAAGGGAGTGGTCTGAGGGTAATATACTGTAGATATTTATTATATACTGAATGGACTTATCACGCAGTTAAGTGTCCGGAGAGGGGAATCAGTGAAGCGCATGGTTTGGGGAAGGGAGTGGTCTGAGGGTAATATACTATAGATATTTATTATATACTGAATGGACTTATCACGCAGTTAAGTGTCTGGAGAGGGGAATCAGTGAAGCGCATGGTTTGGGGAAGGGAGTGGTCTGAGGGTAATATACTGTAGATATTTATTATACACTGAATGGACTGATCACGCAGTTAAGTGTCTGGAGAGGGGAATCAGTGAAGCGCATGGTTTGGGGAAGGGAGTGGTCTGAGGGTAATATACTGTAGATATTTATTATACACTGAGTGGACTGATCACACAGTTAAGTGTCCGGCGAGGGGAATCAGTGCAGCGCATGGTTTGGGGAAGGGAGTGGTCTGAGGGTAATATACTGTAGATATTTATTATATACTGAATGGACTTATCACACAGTTAAGTGTCCGGCATGGGGAATCAGTGAAGCGCATGGTTTGGGGAAGGGAGTGGTCTGAGGGTAATATACTGTAGATATTTATTATATACTGAATGGACTTATCATGCAGTTAAGTGTCCAGAGAGGGGAATCAGTGAAGCGCATGGTTTGGGGAAGGGAGTGGTCTGAGGGTAATATACTGTAGATATTTATTATATACTGAATGGACTTATCACGCAGTTAAGTGTCCGGAGAGGGGAATCAGTGAAGCGCATGGTTTGGGGAAGGGAGTGGTCTGAGGGTAATATACTGTAGATATTTATTATATACTGAATGGACTTATAATCAGTGAAGCGCATGGTTTGGGGAAGGGAGTGGTCTGAGGGTAATATACTGTAGATATTTATTATATACTGAATGGACTTATCACGCAGTTAAGTGTCCGGAGAGGGGAATCAGTGAAGCGCATGGTTTGGGGAAGGGAGTGGTCTGAGTGTAATATACTGTAGATATTTATTATATACTGAATGGACTTATCACGCAGTTAAGTGTCTGGAGAGGGGAATCAGTGCAGCGCATGGTTTGGGGAAGGGAGTGGTCTGAGGGTAATATACTGTAGATATTTATTATATACTGAATGGACTTATCACGCAGTTAAGTGTCTGGAGAGGGGAATCAGTGCAGCGCATGGTTTGGGGAAGGGAGTGGTCTGAGGGTAATATACTGTAGATATTTATTATATACTGAATGGACTGATTACGCAGTTAAGTGTCCGACGAGGGGAATCAGTGAAGCGCATGGTTTGGTGAAGGGAGTGCTCTGAGGGTAATATAATGTAGATATTTATTATATACTGAATGGACTTATAATCAGTGAAGCGCATGGTTTGGGGAAGGGAGTGGTCTGAGGGTAATATACTGTAGATATTTATTATATACTGAATGGACTTATCACGCAGTTAAGTGTCCGGAGAGGGGAATCAGTGCAGCGCAAAGTTTGGGGAAGGGGGTGGCCTCAGGGTAATATAATGCAGATATTTATTATATACTGAATGGACTTATCACGCAGTTAAGTGTCCGGCCAGGGGAATCAGTGCAGCGCATGGTTTGGGGAAGGGAGTGGTCTGAGGGTAATATACTGTAGATATTTATTATATACTGAATGGACTGATCACATAGTTAAGTGTCTGGCGAGGGGAATCAGTGCAGCGCATGGTTTGGGGAAGGGAGTGGCCACAGGGTAATATACTGTAGATATTTATTATATACTGAATGGACTGATCACACAGTTAAGTGTCCGGCGAGGGGAATCAGTGCAGCGCAAAGTTTGGGGAAGGGAGTGGTCTGAGGGTAATATACTGTAGATATTTATTATATACTGAATGGACTGATCACGCAGTTAAGTGTCCGGCGAGGGGAATCAGTGCAGCGCAAAGTTTGGGGAAGGGAGTGGTCTGAGGGTAATATACTGTAGATATTTATTATATACTGAATGGACTTATCATGCAGTTAAGTGTCTGACGAGGGGAATCAGTGAAGCGCATGGTTTGGGGAAGGGAGTGGTCTGAGGGTAATATACTGTAGATATTTATTATATACTGAATGGACTTATCACGCAGTTAAGTGTCTGGCGAGGGGAATCAGTGAAGCGCATGGTTTGGGGAAGGGAGTGGTCTGAGGGTAATATACTCTAGATATTTATTATATACTGAATGGACTTATCACGCAGTTAAGTGTCCGGCATGGGGAATCAGTGAAGCGCATGGTTTGGGGAAGGGAGTGGTCTGAGGGTAATATACTGTAGATATTTATTATATACTGAATGGACTTATCATGCAGTTAAGTGTCCGGAGAGGGGAATCAGTGAAGCGCATGGTTTGGGGAAGGGAGTGGTCTGAGGGTAATATACTGTAGATATTTATTATATACTGAATGGACTGATTACGCAGTTAAGTGTCCGACGAGGGGAATCAGTGAAGCGCATGGTTTGGGGAAGGGAGTGGTCTGAGGGTAATATACTGTAGATATTTATTATATACTGAATGGACTTATCACGCAGTTAAGTGTCCGGAGAGGGGAATCAGTGAAGCGCATGGTTTGGGGAAGGGAGTGGTCTGAGGGTAATATACTGTAGATATTTATTATATACTGAATGGACCTATCACGCAGTTAAGTGTCTGGAGAGGGGAATCAGTGAAGCGCATGGTTTGGGGAAGGGAGTGGTCTGAGGGTAATATACTGTAGATATTTATTATACACTGAGTGGACTGATCACACAGTTAAGTGTCCGGCGAGGGGAATCAGTGCAGCGCATGGTTTGGGGAAGGGAGTGGTCTGAGGGTAATATACTGTAGATATTTATTATATACTGAATGGACTTATCACACAGTTAAGTGTCCGGCATGGGGAATCAGTGAAGCGCATGGTTTGGGGAAGGGAGTGGTCTGAGGGTAATATACTGTAGATATTTATTATATACTGAATGGACTTAACATGCAGTTAAGTGTCCAGAGAGGGGAATCAGTGAAGCGCATGGTTTGGGGAAGGGAGTGGTCTGAGGGTAATATACTGTAGATATTTATTATATACTGAATGGACTTATCACGCAGTTAAGTGTCCGGAGAGGGGAATCAGTGAAGCGCATGGTTTGGGGAAGGGAGTGGTCTGAGGGTAATATACTGTAGATATTTATTATATACTGAATGGACTTATAATCAGTGAAGCGCATGGTTTGGGGAAGGGAGTGGTCTGAGGGTAATATACTGTAGATATTTATTATATACTGAATGGACTTATCACGCAGTTAAGTGTCCGGAGAGGGGAATCAGTGAAGCACATGGTTTGGGGAAGGGAGTGGTCTGAGTGTAATATACTGTAGATATTTATTGTATACTGAATGGACTTATCACGCAGTTAAGTGTCTGGAGAGGGGAATCAGTGCAGCGCATGGTTTGGGGAA
Organism: Ambystoma mexicanum; assembly: GCF_040938575.1. Classification (NCBI taxonomy): domain Eukaryota; kingdom Metazoa; phylum Chordata; class Amphibia; order Caudata; family Ambystomatidae; genus Ambystoma; species Ambystoma mexicanum. The sequence goes on from NC_090935.1 coordinate 24,135,929, forward strand.
GGGAGTGGTCTGAGGGTAATATACTGTAGATATTTATTATATACTGAATGGACTTATCACGCAGTTAAGTGTCTGGAGAGGGGAATCAGTGCAGCGCATGGTTTGGGGAAGGGAGTGGTCTGAGGGTAATATACTGTAGATATTTATTATATACTGAATGGACTGATTACGCAGTTAAGTGTCCGACGAGGGGAATCAGTGAAGCGCATGGTTTGGTGAAGGGAGTGGTCTGAGGGTAATATACTGTAGATATTTATTATATACTGAATGGACTTATAATCAGTGAAGCGCATGGTTTGGGGAAGGGAGTGGTCTGAGGGTAATATACTGTAGATATTTATTATATACTGAATGGACTTATCACGCAGTTAAGTGTCCGGAGAGGGGAATCAGTGAAGCGCTTGGTTAGGGGAAGGGAGTGGTCTGAGGGTTATATACTGTAGATATTTATTATATACTGAATGGACTGATCACGCAGTTAAGTGTCTGGAGAGGGGAATCAGTGAAGCGCATGGTTTGGGGAAGGGAGTGGTCTGAGGGTAATATACTGTAGATATTTATTATACACTGAGTGGACTGATCACGCAGTTAAGTGTCCGGCCAGGGGAATCTGGCCAGCACATGGTTTGGGGAAGGGAGCGGTCTGAGAGTGATATACTGTAGATATTTATTATATACTGAATGGACTTATCACGCAGTTAAGTGTCCGGCGAGGGGAATCAGTGAAGCGCATGGTTTGGGGAAGGGAGTGGTCTGAGGGTAATATACTGTAGATATGTATTATATACTGAATGGACTGATCACGCAGTTAAGAGTCCAGCCAGGGGAATCTGGCCAGCACATGGTTTGGTGAAGGGAGTGGTTTGGGGGTAATATACTGTAGATATTTATTATATACTGAATGGACTGATCATGCAGTTAAGTGTCTGGCGAGGGGAATCATTGCAGCGCATGGTTTGGGGAAGGGAGTGGTCTGAGGGTAATATACTGTAGATATTTATTATGTACTGAATGGACTGATCACGCAGTTAAGTGTCCGGCAAGGGGAATCAGTGCAGCGCATATTTTGGGGAAAGGAGTGTTCTGAGGGTAATATACTGTAGATATTCATTGTATATTGAATGGACTGATCACGCAGTTAAGTGTCCGGCGAGGGGAATCAGTGCAGCGCATGGTTTGGTGAAGGGAGTGGTATGAGGGTAATATACTGTAGATATTCATTATATACTGAATGGGCTTATCATGCAGTTAAGTGTCCGGCGAGGGGAATCAGTGCAGCGCATAGTTTGGGGAAGGGAGTGTTCTGAGGGTAATATACTGTAGATATTCATTATATACTGAATGGACTGATCACATAGTTAAGTGTCTGGCAAGGGGAATCAGTGCAGCGCATAGTTTGGGGAAGGGAGTGGTCTGAGGGTAATATACTGTAGATATTTATTATATACTGAATGGACTGATCACGCAGTTAAGTGTCTGGCGAGGGGAATCAGTGCAGTGCATGGTTTGGGATAGGTAGTGGCCTGAGGGTAATATACTGTAGATATTTATTAGATACTGAATGGACTGATCGCGCAGTTAAGTGTCCGGCGAGGGGAATCAGTGCAGTGCATGGTTTGGGGAAGGGAGTGGTCTGAGGGTAATATACTGTAGATATTCATTATATACTGAATGGACTGATCGCGCAGTTAAGTGTCTGGCGAGGGGAATCAGTGCAGCGCATAGTTTGGGGAAGGGAGTGGCCTCAGGGTAATATACTGTAGATATTCATTACATACTGAATGGACTGATCGCGCAGTTAAGTGTCTGGCGAGGGGAATCAGTGCAGCGCATAGTTTGGGGAAGGGAGTGGCCTCAGGGTAATATACTGTAGATATTTATTATATACTGAATGGACTGATCACGCAGTTAAGTGTCCAGCGAGGGGAATCAGTGTAGCGCATGGTTTGGGGAAGGGAGTGGTCTGAGGGTAATATACTGCAGATATTCATTATATACTGAATGGACTGATCGCGCAGTTAAGTGTCCGGTGAGGGGAATCAGTGCAGCGCATAGTTTGGGGAAGGGAGTGGCCTCAGGGTAATATACTGCAGATATTTATTATATACTGAATGGACAGATCACGCAGTTAAGTGTCCGGCAAGGGGAATCAGTGCAGCGCATGGTTTGGGGAAGGGAGTGGTCTGAGGGTAATATACTGTAGATATTTATTATGTACTGAATGGACTGATCACGCAGTTAAGTGTCCGGCAAGGGGAATCAGTGCAGCGCATGGTTTGGGGAAGGGAGTGGTCTGAGGGTAATATACTGTAGATATTTATTATGTACTGAATGGACTGATCACGCAGTTAAGTGTCCGGCGAGGGGAATCAGTGCAGCGCATAGTTTGGGGAAAGGAGTGTTCAGAGGGTAATATACTATAGATATTCATTTTATATTGAATGGACTGATCACGCAGTTAAGTGTCCGGCGAGGGGAATCAGTGCAGCGCATGGTTTGGTGAAGGGAGTGGTATGAGGGTAATATACTGTAGATATTCATTATATACTGAATGGGCTTATCACGCAGTTAAGTGTCCGGCGAGGGGAATCAGTGCAGCGCATAGTTTGGGGAAGGGAGTGTTCTGAGGGTAATATACTGTAGATATTCATTATATACTGAATGGACTGATCACATAGTTAAGTGTCTGGCAAGGGGAATCAGTGCAGCGCATAGTTTGGGGAAGGGAATGTTCGGAGGGTAATATACTGTAGATATTTATTATATACTGAATGGACAGATCACGCAGTTAAGTGTCCGGCAAGGGGAATCAGTGCAGCGCATGGTTTGGGGAAGGGAGTGGTCTGAGGGTAATATACTGTAGATATTTATTATATACTGAATGGACAGATCACGCAGTTAAGTGTCCGGCAAGGGGAATCAGTGCAGCGCATGGTTTGGGGAAGGGAGTGGTCTGAGGGTAATATACTGTAGATATTTATTATGTACTGAATGGACTGATCACGCAGTTAAGTGTCCGGCAAGGGGAATCAGTGCAGCGCATGGTTTGGGGAAAGGAGTGGTCTGAGGGTAATATACTGTAGATATTTATTATGTACTGAATGGACTGATCACGCAGTTAAGTGTCCGGCGAGGGGAATCAGTGCAGCGCATAGTTTGGGGAAAGGAGTGTTCAGAGGGTAATATACTGTAGATATTCATTGTATATTGAATGGACTGATCACGCAGTTAAGTGTCCGGCGAGGGGAATCAGTGCAGCGCATGGTTTGGTGAAGGGAGTGGTATGAGGGTAATATACTGTAGATATTCATTATATACTGAATGGGCTTATCACGCAGTTAAGTGTCCGGCGAGGGGAATCAGTGCAGCGCATAGTTTGGGGAAGGGAGTGTTCTGAGGGTAATATACTGTAGATATTCATTATATACTGAATGGACTGATCACATAGTTAAGTGTCTGGCAAGGGGAATCAGTGCAGCGCATAGTTTGGGGAAGGGAGTGTTCTGAGGGTAATATACTGTAGATATTTATTGTATACTGAATGGACTGATCACGCAGTTAAGTGTCCGGCGAGGGGAATCAGTGAAGCGCATGGTTTGGGGAAGGGAGTGGCCTCAGGGTAATATACTGTAGATATTTATTATGTACTGAATGGACTGAACACGCAGTTAAGTGTCCGGCGACGGGAATGAGTGCAGCGCATGGTTTGGGGAAGGGAGTGGTCTGAGGGTAATATACTGTAGATATTTATTATGTACTGAATGGACTGATCACGCAGTTAAGTGTCCGGCAAGGGGAATCAGTGCAGCGCATAGTTTGGGGAAGGGAGTGGCCTCAGGGTAATATACTGTAGATATTTATTATGTACTGAATGGACTGAACACGCAGTTAAGTGTCCAGCGAGGGGAATGAGTGCAGCGTATGGTTTGGGGAAGGGAGTGGTCTGAGGGTAATATACTGTAGATATTTATTATGTACTGAATGGACTGATCACGCAGTTATGTGTCCGGCAAGGGGAATCAGTGCAGTGCATGGTTTGGGGAAGGGAGTGGTCTGAGGGTAATATACTGTAGATATTTATTATGTACTGAATGGACTGATCACGCAGTTAAGTGTCCGGCGAGGGGAATCAGTGCAGCGAGCGCATAGTTTGGGGAAGGGAGTGGTCTGAGGGTAATATACAGTAGATATTTATTATATACTGAGTGGACTGATCACGCAATTAAGTGTCCGGAGAGGGGAATCAGTGAAGCGCATGGTTTGGGGAAGGGAGTGGTCTGAGGGTAATATACTGTAGATATTTATTATATACTGAATGGACTGATCACGCAGTTAAGTGTCCGGCAAGGGGAATCAGTGCAGCGCATGGTTTGGGGAAGGGAGTGGTCTGAGGGTAATATACTGTAGATATTTATTATGTACTGAATGGACTTATCACGCAGTTAAGTGTCCGGCGAGGGGAATCAGTGAAGCGCATGATTTGGGGAAGGGAGTGGTCTGAGGGTAATATACTGTAGATATGTATTATATACTGAATGGACTGATCACGCAGTTAAGTGTCCGGCCAGGGGAATCTGGCCAGCACATGGTTTGGGGAAGGGAGCGGTCTGAGAGTGATATACTGTAGATATTTATTATATACTGAATGGACTTATCACGCAGTTAAGTGTCCGGCGAGGGGAATCAGTGAAGCGCATGGTTTGGGGAAGGGAGTGGTCTGAGGGTAATATACTGTAAATATTTATTATATACTGAATGGACTTATCACGCAGTTAAGTGTCCGGCGAGGGGAATCAGTGCAGTGCATGGTTTGGGATAGGGAGTGGTCTGAGGGTAATATACTGTAGATATGTATTATATACTGAATGGACTGATCACGCAGTTAAGTGTCCGGCCAGGGGAATCTGGCCAGCACATGGTTTGGGGAAGGGAGCGGTCTGAGAGTGATATACTGTAGATATTTATTATATACTGAATGGACTTATCACGCAGTTAAGTGTCCGGCGAGGGGAATCAGTGCAGTGCATGGTTTGGGATAGGGAGTGGTCTGAGGGTAATATACTGTAGATATGTATTATATACTGAATGGACTGATCACGCAGTTAAGTGTCCGGAGAGGGGAATCAGTGAAGCGCATGGTTTGGGGAAGGGAGTGGTCTGAGGGTAATATACTGTAGATATTTATTATATACTGAATGGACTTATCACGCAGTTAAGTGTCTGGAGAGGGGAATCAGTGAAGCGCATGGTTTGGGGAAGGGAGTGGTCTGAGGGTAATATACTGTAGATATTTATTATATACTGAATGGACTTATCACGCAGTTAAGTGTCTGGAGAGGGGAATCAGTGCAGCGCATGGTTTGGGGAAGGGAGTGGTCTGAGGGTAATATACTGTAGATATTTATTATATACTGAATGGACTTATAATCAGTGAAGCGCATGGTTTGGGGAAGGGAGTGGTCTGAGGGTAATATACTGTAGATATTTATTATATACTGAATGGATTTATCACGCAGTTAAGTGTCCGGAGAGGGGAATCCGTGAAGCGCATGGTTTGGGGAAGGGAGTGGTCTGCGGGTAATATACTGTAGATATTTATTATATACTGAATGGACTTATCACGCAGTTAAGTGTCTGGAGAGGGGAATCAGTGAAGCGCATGGTTTGGGGAAGGGAGTGGTCTGAGGGTAATATACTGTAGATATTTATTATATACTGAATGGACTTATCACGCAGTTAAGTGTCTGGAGAGGGGAATCAGTGCAGCGCATGGTTTGGGGAAGGGAGTGGTCTGAGGGTAATATACTGTAGATATTTATTATATACTGAATGGACTGATTACGCAGTTAAGTGTCCGACGAGGGGAATCAGTGAAGCGCATGGTTTGGTGAAGGGAGTGGTCTGAGGGTAATATACTGTAGATATTTATTATATACTGAATGGACTTATAATCAGTGAAGCGCATGGTTTGGGGAAGGGAGTGGTCTGAGGGTAATATACTGTAGATATTTATTATATACTGAATGGACTTATCACGCAGTTAAGTGTCCGGAGAGGGGAATCAGTGAAGCGCATGGTTTGGGGAAGGGAGTGGTCTGAGGGTTATATACTGTAGATATTTATTATATACTGAATGGACTGATCACGCAGTTAAGTGTCCGGCGAGGGGAATCAGTGCAGTGCAAAGTTTGGGGAAGGGAGTGGTCTGAGGGTAATATAATGTAGATATTTATTATATACTGAATGGACTGATCACGCAGTTAAGTGTCCGGCGAGGGGAATCAGTGAAGCGCATGGTTTGGGGAAGGGAGTGGCCTCAGGGTAATATACTGCAGATATTTATTATATACTGAATGGACTGATCACGCAGTTAAGTGTCCAGCGAGGGGAATTAGTGAAGCGCATGGTTTGGGGAAGGGAGTGGTCTGAGGGTAATATACTGTAGATATTTATTATATACTGAATGGACAGATCACGCAGTTAAGTGTCCGGCGAGGGGAATCAGTGCAGTGCAAAGTTTGGGGAAGGGAGTGGTCTGAGGGTAATATAATGTAGATATTTATTATATACTGAATGGACTGATCACGCAGTTAAGTGTCCGGCGAGGGGAATCAGTGAAGCGCATGGTTTGGGGAAGGGAGTGGCCTCAGGGTAATATACTGTAGATATTTATTATGTACTGAATGGACTGAACACGCAGTTAAGTGTCCGGCGACGGGAATGAGTGCAGCGCATTGTTTGGGGAAGGGAGTGGTCTGAGGGTAATATACTGTAGATATTTATTATGTACTGAATGGACTGATCACGCAGTTAAGTGTCCGGCAAGGGGAATCAGTGCAGCGCATAGTTTGGGGAAGGGAGTGGCCTCAGGGTAATATACTGTAGATATTTATTATGTACTGAATGGACTGAACACGCAGTTAAGTGTCCGGCGAGGGGAATGAGTGCAGCGTATGGTTTGGGGAAGGGAGTGGTCTGAGGGTAATATACTGTAGATATTTATTATGTACTGAATGGACTGATCACGCAGTTATGTGTCCGGCAAGGGGAATCAGTGCAGTGCATGGTTTGGGGAAGGGAGTGGTCTGAGGGTAATATACTGTAGATATTTATTATGTACTGAATGGACTGATCACGCAGTTAAGTGTCCGGCGAGGGGAATCAGTGCAGCGAGCGCATAGTTTGGGGAAGGGAGTGGTCTGAGGGTAATATACAGTAGATATTTATTATATACTGAGTGGACTGATCACGCAATTAAGTGTCCGGAGAGGGGAATCAGTGAAGCGCATGGTTTGGGGAAGGGAGTGGTCTGAGGGTAATATACTGTAGATATTTATTATATACTGAATGGACTGATCACGCAGTTAAGTGTCCGGCAAGGGGAATCAGTGCAGCGCATGGTTTGGGGAAGGGAGTGGTCTGAGGGTAATATACTGTAGATATTTATTATGTACTGAATGGACTGATCACGCAGTTAAGTGTCCGGCGAGGGGAATCAGTGAAGCGCATGATTTGGGGAAGGGAGTGGTCTGAGGGTAATATACTGTAGATATGTATTATATACTGAATGGACTGATCACGCAGTTAAGTGTCCGGCCAGGGGAATCTGGCCAGCACATGGTTTGGGGAAGGGAGCGGTCTGAGAGTGATATACTGTAGATATTTATTATATACTGAATGGACTTATCACGCAGTTAAGTGTCCGGCGAGGGGAATCAGTGAAGCGCATGGTTTGGGGAAGGGAGTGGTCTGAGGGTAATATACTGTAAATATTTATTATATACTGAATGGACTTATCACGCAGTTAAGTGTCCGGCGAGGGGAATCAGTGCAGTGCATGGTTTGGGATAGGGAGTGGTCTGAGGGTAATATACTGTAGATATGTATTATATACTGAATGGACTGATCACACAGTTAAGTGTCCGGCCAGGGGAATCTGGCCAGCACATGGTTTGGGGAAGGGAGCGGTCTGAGAGTGATATACTGTAGATATTTATTATATACTGAATGGACTTATCACGCAGTTAAGTGTCCGGCGAGGGGAATCAGTGCAGTGCATGGTTTGGGATAGGGAGTGGTCTGAGGGTAATATACTGTAGATATGTATTATATACTGAATGGACTGATCACGCAGTTAAGTGTCCGGAGAGGGGAATCAGTGAAGCGCATGGTTTGGGGAAGGGAGTGGTCTGAGGGTAATATACTGTAGATATTTATTATATACTGAATGGACTTATCACGCAGTTAAGTGTCTGGAGAGGGGAATCAGTGAAGCGCATGGTTTGGGGAAGGGAGTGGTCTGAGGGTAATATACTGTAGATATTTATTATATACTGAATGGACTTATCACGCAGTTAAGTGTCTGGAGAGGGGAATCAGTGCAGCCCATGGTTTGGGGAAGGGAGTGGTCTGAGGGTAATATACTGTAGATATTTATTATATACTGAATGGACTTATAATCAGTGAAGCGCATGGTTTGGGGAAGGGAGTGGTCTGAGGGTAATATACTGTAGATATTTATTATATACTGAATGGATTTATCACGCAGTTAAGTGTCCGGAGAGGGGAATCCGTGAAGCGCATGGTTTGGGGAAGGGAGTGGTCTGAGGGTAATATACTGTAGATATTTATTATATACTGAATGGACTTATCACGCAGTTAAGTGTCTGGAGAGGGGAATCAGTGAAGCGCATGGTTTGGGGAAGGGAGTGGTCTGAGGGTAATATACTGTAGATATTTATTATATACTGAATGGACTTATCACGCAGTTAAGTGTCTGGAGAGGGGAATCAGTGCAGCGCATGGTTTGGGGAAGGGAGTGGTCTGAGGGTAATATACTGTAGATATTTATTATATACTGAATGGACTGATTACGCAGTTAAGTGTCCGACGAGGGGAATCAGTGAAGCGCATGGTTTGGTGAAGGGAGTGGTCTGAGGGTAATATACTGTAGATATTTATTATATACTGAATGGACTTATAATCAGTGAAGCGCATGGTTTGGGGAAGGGAGTGGTCTGAGGGTAATATACTGTAGATATTTATTATATACTGAATGGACTTATCACGCAGTTAAGTGTCCGGAGAGGGGAATCAGTGAAGCGCATGGTTTGGGGAAGGGAGTGGTCTGAGGGTTATATACTGTAGATATTTATTATATACTGAATGGACTGATCACGCAGTTAAGTGTCTGGAGAGGGGAATCAGTGAAGCGCATGGTTTGGGGAAAGGAGTGGTCTGAGGGTAATATACTGTAGATATTTATTATACACTGAGTGGACTGATCACGCAGTTAAGTGTCCGGCCAGGGGAATCTGGCCAGCACATGGTTTGGGGAAGGGGGCGGTCTGAGAGTGATATACTGTAGATATTTATTATATACTGAATGGACTTATCACGCAGTTAAGTGTCTGGAGAGGGGAATCAGTGAAGCGCATGGTTTGGGGAAGGGAGTGGTCTGAGGGTAATATACTGTAGATATTTATTATATACTGAATGGACTTATCACGCAGTTAAGTGTCTGGAGAGGGGAATCAGTGCAGCGCATGGTTTGGGGAAGGGAGTGGTCTGAGGGTAATATACTGTAGATATTTATTATATACTGAATGGACTTATAATCAGTGAAGCGCATGGTTTGGGGAAGGGAGTGGTCTGAGGGTAATATACTGTAGATATTTATTATATACTGAATGGACTTATCACGCAGTTAAGTGTCCGGAGAGGGGAATCAGTGAAGCGCATGGTTTGGGGAAGGGAGTGGTCTGAGGGTAATATACTGTAGATATTTATTATATACTGAATGGACTTATCACGCAGTTAAGTGTCTGGAGAGGGGAATCAGTGAAGCGCATGGTTTGGGGAAGGGAGTGGTCTGAGGGTAATATACTGTAGATATTTATTATATACTGAATGGACTTATCACTCAGTTAAGTGTCTGGAGAGGGGAATCAGTGCAGCGCATGGTTTGGGGAAGGGAGTGGTCTGAGGGTAATATACTGTAGATATTTATTATATACTGAATGGACTGATTACGCAGTTAAGTGTCCGACGAGGGGAATCAGTGAAGCGCATGGTTTGGTGAAGCGAGTGGTCTGAGGGTAATATACTGTAGATATTTATTATATACTGAATGGACTTATAATCAGTGAAGCGCATGGTTTGGGGAAGGGAGTGGTCTGAGGGTAATATACTGTAGATATTTATTATATACTGAATGGACTTATCACGCAGTTAAGTGTCCGGAGAGGGGAATCAGTGAAGCGCATGGTTTGGGGAAGGGAGTGGTCTGAGGGTTATATACTGTATATATTTATTATATACTGAATGGACTGATCACGCAGTTAAGTGTCTGGAGAGGGGAATCAGTGAAGCGCATGGTTTGGGGAAAGGAGTGGTCTGAGGGTAATATACTGTAGATATTTATTATACACTGAGTGGACTGATCACGCAGTTAAGTGTCCGGCCAGGGGAATCTGGCCAGCACATGGTTTGGGGAAGGGGGCGGTCTGAGAGTGATATACTGTAGATATTTATTATAAACTGAATGGACTTATCACGCAGTTAAGTGTCCGGCGAGGGGAATCAGTGAAGCGCATGGTTTGGCGAAGGGAGTGGTCTGAGGGTAATATACTGTAGATATGTATTATATACTGAATGGACTGATCACGCAGTTAAGAGTCCGGCCAGGGGAATCTGGCCAGCACATGGTTTGGTGAAGGGAGTGGTTTGGGGGTAATATACTGTAGATATTTATTATATACTGAATGGACTGATCACGCAGTTAAGTGTCTGGCGAGGGGAATCAGTGCAGCGCATGGTTTGGGGAAGGTAGTGGTCTGAGGGTAATATACTGTAGATATTTATTATGTACTGAATGGACTGATCACGCAGTTAACTGTCCGGCGAGGGGAATCAGTGCAGCGCATAGTTTGGGGAAAGGAGTGTTCTGAGGGTAATATACTGTAGATATTCATTGTATATTGAATGGACTGATCACGCAGTTAAGTGTCCGGCGAGGGGAATCAGTGCAGCGCATGGTTTGGTGAAGGGAGTGGTATGAGGGTAATATACTGTAGATATTCATTATATACTGAATGGGCTTATCATGCAGTTAAGTGTCCGGCGAGGGGAATCAGTGCAGCACATAGTTTGGGGAAGGGAGTGTTCTGAGGGTAATATACTGTAGATATTCATTATATACTGAATGGACTGATCACATAGTTAAGTGTCTGGCAAGGGGAATCAGTGCAGCGCATAGTTTGGGGAAGGGAGTGGTCTGAGGGTAATATACTGTAGATATTTATTATATACTGAATGGACTGATCACGCAGTTAAGTGTCTGGCGAGGGGAATCAGTGCAGTGCATGGTTTGGGATAGGTAGTGGCCTGAGGGTAATATACTGTAGATATTTATTATATACTGAATGGACTGATCGCGCAGTTAAGTGTCCGGCGAGGGGAATCAGTGCAGTGCATGGTTTGGGGAAGGGAGTGGTCTGAGGGTAATATACTGTAGATATTCATTATATACTGAATGGACTGATCGCGGAGTTAAGTGTCTGGCGAGGGGAATCAGTGCAGCGCATAGTTTGGGGAAGGGAGTGGCCTCAGGGTAATATACTGTAGATATTCATTACATACTGAATGGACTGATCACGCAGTTAAGTGTCCGGCGAGGGGAATCAGTGTAGCGCATGTTTTGGGGAAGGGAGTGGTCTGAGGGTAATATACTGCAGATATTCATTATATACTGAATGGACTGATCGCGCAGTTAAGTGTCCGGTGAGGGGAATCAGTGCAGCGCATAGTTTGGGGAAGGGAGTGGCCTCAGGGTAATATACTGTAGATATTTATTATGTACTGAATGGACTGAACACGCAGTTAAGTGTCCGGCGACGGGAATGAGTGCAGCGCATTGTTTGGGGAAGGGAGTGGTCTGAGGGTAATATACTGTAGATATTTATTATGTACTGAATGGACTGATCACGCAGTTAAGTGTCCGGCAAGGGGAATCAGTGCAGCGCATAGTTTGGGGAAGGGAGTGGCCTCAGGGTAATATACTGTAGATATTTATTATGTACTGAATGGACTGAACACGCAGTTAAGTGTCCGGCGAGGGGAATGAGTGCAGCGTATGGTTTGGGGAAGGGAGTGGTCTGAGGGTAATATACTGTAGATATTTATTATGTACTGAATGGACTGATCACGCAGTTATGTGTCCGGCAAGGGGAATCAGTGCAGTGCATGGTTTGGGGAAGGGAGTGGTCTGAGGGTAATATACTGTAGATATTTATTATGTACTGAATGGACTGATCACGCAGTTAAGTGTCCGGCGAGGGGAATCAGTGCAGCGAGCGCATAGTTTGGGGAAGGGAGTGGTCTGAGGGTAATATACAGTAGATATTTATTATATACTGAGTGGACTGATCACGCAATTAAGTGTCCGGAGAGGGGAATCAGTGAAGCGCATGGTTTGGGGAAGGGAGTGGTCTGAGGGTAATATACTGTAGATATTTATTATATACTGAATGGACTGATCACGCAGTTAAGTGTCCGGCAAGGGGAATCAGTGCAGCGCATGGTTTGGGGAAGGGAGTGGTCTGAGGGTAATATACTGTAGATATTTATTATGTACTGAATGGACTGATCACGCAGTTAAGTGTCCGGCGAGGGGAATCAGTGAAGCGCATGATTTGGGGAAGGGAGTGGTCTGAGGGTAATATACTGTAGATATGTATTATATACTGAATGGACTGATCACGCAGTTAAGTGTCCGGCCAGGGGAATCTGGCCAGCACATGGTTTGGGGAAGGGAGCGGTCTGAGAGTGATATACTGTAGATATTTATTATATACTGAATGGACTTATCACGCAGTTAAGTGTCCGGCGAGGGGAATCAGTGAAGCGCATGGTTTGGGGAAGGGAGTGGTCTGAGGGTAATATACTGTAAATATTTATTATATACTGAATGGACTTATCACGCAGTTAAGTGTCCGGCGAGGGGAATCAGTGCAGTGCATGGTTTGGGATAGGGAGTGGTCTGAGGGTAATATACTGTAGATATGTATTATATACTGAATGGACTGATCACACAGTTAAGTGTCCGGCCAGGGGAATCTGGCCAGCACATGGTTTGGGGAAGGGAGCGGTCTGAGAGTGATATACTGTAGATATTTATTATATACTGAATGGACTTATCAGACAGTTAAGTGTCCGGCGAGGGGAATCAGTGCAGTGCATGGTTTGGGATAGGGAGTGGTCTGAGGGTAATATACTGTAGATATGTATTATATACTGAATGGACTGATCACGCAGTTAAGTGTCCGGAGAGGGGAATCAGTGAAGCGCATGGTTTGGGGAAGGGAGTGGTCTGAGGGTAATATACTGTAGATATTTATTATATACTGAATGGACTTATCACGCAGTTAAGTGTCTGGAGAGGGGAATCAGTGAAGCGCATGGTTTGGGGAAGGGAGTGGTCTGAGGGTAATATACTGTAGATATTTATTATATACTGAATGGACTTATCACGCAGTTAAGTGTCTGGAGAGGGGAATCAGTGCAGCCCATGGTTTGGGGAAGGGAGTGGTCTGAGGGTAATATACTGTAGATATTTATTATATACTGAATGGACTTATAATCAGTGAAGCGCATGGTTTGGGGAAGGGAGTGGTCTGAGGGTAATATACTGTAGATATTTATTATATACTGAATGGATTTATCACGCAGTTAAGTGTCCGGAGAGGGGAATCCGTGAAGCGCATGGTTTGGGGAAGGGAGTGGTCTGAGGGTAATATACTGTAGATATTTATTATATACTGAATGGACTTATCACGCAGTTAAGTGTCTGGAGAGGGGAATCAGTGAAGCGCATGGTTTGGGGAAGGGAGTGGTCTGAGGGTAATATACTGTAGATATTTATTATATACTGAATGGACTTATCACGCAGTTAAGTGTCTGGAGAGGGGAATCAGTGCAGCGCATGGTTTGGGGAAGGGAGTGGTCTGAGGGTAATATACTGTAGATATTTATTATATACTGAATGGACTGATTACGCAGTTAAGTGTCCGACGAGGGGAATCAGTGAAGCGCATGGTTTGGTGAAGGGAGTGGTCTGAGGGTAATATACTGTAGATATTTATTATATACTGAATGGACTTATAATCAGTGAAGCGCATGGTTTGGGGAAGGGAGTGGTCTGAGGGTAATATACTGTAGATATTTATTATATACTGAATGGACTTATCACGCAGTTAAGTGTCCGGAGAGGGGAATCAGTGAAGCGCATGGTTTGGGGAAGGGAGTGGTCTGAGGGTTATATACTGTAGATATTTATTATATACTGAATGGACTGATCACGCAGTTAAGTGTCTGGAGAGGGGAATCAGTGAAGCGCATGGTTTGGGGAAAGGAGTGGTCTGAGGGTAATATACTGTAGATATTTATTATACACTGAGTGGACTGATCACGCAGTTAAGTGTCCGGCCAGGGGAATCTGGCCAGCACATGGTTTGGGGAAGGGGGTGGTCTGAGAGTGATATACTGTAGATATTTATTATATACTGAATGGACTTATCACGCAGTTAAGTGTCTGGAGAGGGGAATCAGTGAAGCGCATGGTTTGGGGAAGGGAGTGGTCTGAGGGTAATATACTGTACATATTTATTATATACTGAATGGACTTATCACGCAGTTAAGTGTCTGGAGAGGGGAATCAGTGCAGCGCATGGTTTGGGGAAGGGAGTGGTCTGAGGGTAATATACTGTAGATATTTATTATATACTGAATGGACTTATAATCAGTGAAGCGCATGGTTTGGGGAAGGGAGTGGTCTGAGGGTAATATACTGTAGATATTTATTATATACTGAATGGACTTATCACGCAGTTAAGTGTCCGGAGAGGGGAATCAGTGAAGCGCATGGTTTGGGGAAGGGAGTGGTCTGAGGGTAATATACTGTAGATATTTATTATATACTGAATGGACTTATCACGCAGTTAAGTGTCTGGAGAGGGGAATCAGTGAAGCGCATGGTTTGGGGAAGGGAGTGGTCTGAGGGTAATATACTGTAGATATTTATTATATACTGAATGGACTTATCACGCAGTTAAGTGTCTGGAGAGGGGAATCAGTGCAGCGCATGGTTTGGGGAAGGGAGTGGTCTGAGGGTAATATACTGTAGATATTTATTATATACTGAATGGACTGATTACGCAGTTAAGTGTCCGACGAGGGGAATCAGTGAAGCGCATGGTTTGGTGAAGCGAGTGGTCTGAGGGTAATATACTGTAGATATTTATTATATACTGAATGGACTTATAATCAGTGAAGCGCATGGTTTGGGGAAGGGAGTGGTCTGAGGGTAATATACTGTAGATATTTAATATATACTGAATGGACTTATCACGCAGTTAAGTGTCCGGAGAGGGGAATCAGTGAAGCGCATGGTTTGGGGAAGGGAGTGGTCTGAGGGTTATATACTGTATATATTTATTATATACTGAATGGACTGATCACGCAGTTAAGTGTCTGGAGAGGGGAATCAGTGAAGCGCATGGTTTGGGGAAAGGAGTGGTCTGAGGGTAATATACTGTAGATATTTATTATACACTGAGTGGACTGATCACGCAGTTAAGTGTCCGGCCAGGGGAATCTGGCCAGCACATGGTTTGGGGAAGGGGGCGGTCTGAGAGTGATATACTGTAGATATTTATTATAAACTGAATGGACTTATCACGCAGTTAAGTGTCCGGCGAGGGGAATCAGTGAAGCGCATGGTTTGGCGAAGGGAGTGGTCTGAGGGTAATATACTGTAGATATGTATTATATACTGAATGGACTGATCACGCAGTTAAGAGTCCGGCCAGGGGAATCTGGCCAGCACATGGTTTGGTGAAGGGAGTGGTTTGGGGGTAATATACTGTAGATATTTATTATATACTGAATGGACTGATCACGCAGTTAAGTGTCTGGCGAGGGGAATCAGTGCAGCGCATGGTTTGGGGAAGGTAGTGGTCTGAGGGTAATATACTGTAGATATTTATTATGTACTGAATGGACTGATCACGCAGTTAACTGTCCGGCGAGGGGAATCAGTGCAGCACATAGTTTGGGGAAAGGAGTGTTCTGAGGGTAATATACTGTAGATATTCATTGTATATTGAATGGACTGATCACGCAGTTAAGTGTCCGGCGAGGGGAATCAGTGCAGCGCATGGTTTGGTGAAGGGAGTGGTATGAGGGTAATATACTGTAGATATTCATTATATACTGAATGGGCTTATCATGCAGTTAAGTGTCCGGCGAGGGGAATCAGTGCAGCACATAGTTTGGGGAAGGGAGTGTTCTGAGGGTAATATACTGTAGATATTCATTATATACTGAATGGACTGATCACATAGTTAAGTGTCTGGCAAGGGGAATCAGTGCAGCGCATAGTTTGGGGAAGGGAGTGGTCTGAGGGTAATATACTGTAGATATTTATTATATACTGAATGGACTGATCACGCAGTTAAGTGTCTGGCGAGGGGAATCAGTGCAGTGCATGGTTTGGGATAGGTAGTGGCCTGAGGGTAATATACTGTAGATATTTATTATATACTGAATGGACTGATCGCGCAGTTAAGTGTCCGGCGAGGGGAATCAGTGCAGTGCATGGTTTGGGGAAGGGAGTGGTCTGAGGGTAATATACTGTAGATATTCATTATATACTGAATGGACTGATCGCGGAGTTAAGTGTCTGGCGAGGGGAATCAGTGCAGCGCATAGTTTGGGGAAGGGAGTGGCCTCAGGGTAATATACTGTAGATATTCATTACATACTGAATGGACTGATCACGCAGTTAAGTGTCCGGCGAGGGGAATCAGTGTAGCGCATGTTTTGGGGAAGGGAGTGGTCTGAGGGTAATATACTGCAGATATTCATTATATACTGAATGGACTGATCGCGCAGTTAAGTGTCCGGTGAGGGGAATCAGTGCAGCGCATAGTTTGGGGAAGGGAGTGGCCTCAGGGTAATATACTGCAGATATTTATTATATACTGAATGGACTGATCACGCAGTTAAGTGTCCGGCGAGGGGAATTAGTGAAGCGCATGGTTTGGGGAAGGGAGTGGTCTGAGGGTAATATACTGTAGATATTTATTATATACTGAATGGACAGATCACGCAGTTAAGTGTCCGGCAAGGGGAATCAGTGCAGCGCATGGTTTGGGGAAGGGAGTGGTCTGAGGGTAATATACTGTAGATATTTATTATGTACTGAATGGACTGATCACGCAGTTAAGTGTCTGGCAAGGGGAATCAGTGCAGCGCATGGTTTGGGGAAGGGAGTGGTCTGAGGGTAATATACTGTAGATATTTATTATGTACTGAATGGACTGATCACGCAGTTAAGTGTCCGGCGAGGGGAATCAGTGCAGCGCATAGTTTGGGGAAAGGAGTGTTCAGAGGGTAATATACTGTAGATATTCATTGTATATTGAATGGACTGATCACGCAGTTAAGTGTCCGGCGAGGGGAATCAGTGCAGCGCATGGTTTGGTGAAGGGAGTGGTATGAGGGTAATATACTGTAGATATTCATTATATACTGAATGGGCTTATCACGCAGTTAAGTGTCCGGCGAGGGGAATCAGTGCAGCGCATAGTTTGGGGAAGGGAGTGTTCTGAGGGTAATATACTGTAGATATTCATTATATACTGAATGGACTGATCACATAGTTAAGTGTCTGGCAAGGGGAATCAGTGCAGCGCATAGTTTGGGGAAGGGAGTGTTCTGAGGGTAATATACTGTAGATATTTATTATATACTGAATGGACTGATCACACAGTTAAGTGTCTGGCGAGGGGAATCAGTGCAGTGCATGGTTTGGGATAGGGAGTGGCCTGAGGGTAATATACTGTAGATATTTATTATATACTGAATGGACTGATCGCGCAGTTAAGTGTCCGGCGAGGGGAATCAGTGCAGTGCATGGTTTGGGGAAGGGAGTGGTCTGAGGGTAATATACAGTAGATATTCATTATATACTGAATGGACTGATCGCGCAGTTAAGTGTCTGGCGAGGGGAATCAGTGCAGCGCATAGTTTGGGGAAGGGAGTGGCCTCAGGGTAATATACCGTAGATATTCATTATATACTGAATGGACTGATCGCGCAGTTAAGTGTCTGGCGAGGGGAATCAGTGCAGCGCATAGTTTGGGGAAGGGAGTGGCCTCAGGGTAATATACTGTAGATATTTATTATATACTGAATGGACTGATCACGCAGTTAAGTGTCCGGCGAGGGGAATCAGTGTAGCGCATGGTTTGGGGAAGGGAGTGGTCTGAGGGTAATATACTGCAGATATTCATTATATACTGAATGGACTGATCGCGCAGTTAAGTGTCCGGTGAGGGGAATCAGTGCAGTGCATAGTTTGGGGAAGGGAGTGGCCTCAGGGTAATATACTGCAGATATTTATTATATACTAAATGGACTGATCACGCAGTTAAGTTTCAAGCGAGGGGAATTAGTGAAGCGCATGGTTTGGGGAAGGGAGTGGTCTGAGGGTAATATACTGTAGATATTTATTATATACTGAATGGACAGATCACGCAGTTAAGTGTCCGGCGAGGGGAATCAGTGCAGTGCAAAGTTTGGGGAAGGGAGTGGTCTGAGGGTAATATAATGTAGATATTTATTATATACTGAATGGACTGATCACGCAGTTAAGTGTCCGGCGAGGGGAATCAGTGAAGCGCATGGCTTGGGGAAGGGAGTGGCCTCAGGGTAATATACTGTAGATATTTATTATGTACTGAATGGACTGAACACGCAGTTAAGTGTCCGGCGACGGGAATGAGTGCAGCACATGGTTTGGGGAAGGGAGTGGTCTGAGGGTAATATACTGTAGATATTTATTATGTACTGAATGGACTGATCACGCAGTTAAGTGTCCGGCAAGGGGAATCAGTGCAGCGCATGGTTTGGGGAAGGGAGTGGTCTGAGGGTAATATACTGTAGATATTTATTATGTACTGAATGGACTGATCACGCAGTTAAGTGTCCGGCGAGGGGAATCAGTGCAGCGCATAGTTTGGGGAAGGGAGTGGTCTGAGGGTAATATACAGTAGATATTTATTATATACTGAGTGGACTGATCACGCAATTAAGTGTCCGGAGAGGGGAATCAGTGAAGCGCATGGTTTGGGGAAGGGAGTGGTCTGAGAGTAATATACTGTAGATATTTATTATATACTGAATGGACTGATCACGCAGTTAAGTGTCCGGCAAGGGGAATCAGTGCAGCGCATGGTTTGGGGAAGGGAGTGGTCTGAGGGTAATATACTGTAGATATTTATTATGTACTGAATGGACTGATCACGCAGTTAAGTGTCCGGCGAGGGGAATCAGTGCAGCGCATAGTTTGGGGAATGGAGTGTTCTGAGGGTAATATACTGTAGATAATCATTATATACTGAATGGACTGATCACATAGTTAAGTGTCTGGCAAGGGGAATCAGTGCAGCGCATAGTTTGGGGAAGGGAGTGGTCTGAGGGTAATATACTGTAGATATTTATTATATACTGAATGGACTGATCACGCAGTTAAGTGTCTGGCGAGGGGAATCAGTGCAGTGCATGGTTTGGGATAGGTAGTGGCCTGAGGGTAATATACTGTAGATATTTATTATATGCTGAATGGACTGATCGCGCAGTTAAGTGTCCGGCGAGGGGAATCAGTGCAGTGCATGGTTTGGGGAAGGGAGTGGTCTGAGGGTAATATACTGTAGATATTCATTATATACTGAATGGACTGATCGCGCAGTTAAGTGTCTGGCGAGGGGAATCAGTGCAGCGCATAGTTTGGGGAAGGGAGTGGCCTCAGGGTAATATACTGTAGATATTCATTACATACTGAATGGACTGATCACGCAGTTAAGTGTCCGGCAAGGGGAATCAGTGCAGTGCATGGTTTGGGGAAGGGAGTGGTCTGAGGGTAATATACTGTAGATATTTATTATGTACTGAATGGACTGATCACGCAGTTAAGTGTCCGGCGAGGGGAATCAGTGCAGCGCATAGTTTGGGGAAGGGAGTGGTCTGAGGGTAATATACTGTAGATATTTATTATATACTGAGTGGACTGATCACGCAATTAAGTGTCTGGAGAGGGGAATCAGTGAAGCGCATGGTTTGGGGAAGGGAGTGGTCTGAGGGTAATATACTGTAGATATTTATTATATACTGAATGGACTGATCACGCAGTTAAGTGTCCGGCAAGGGGAATCAGTGCAGCACATGGTTTGGGGAAGGGAGTGGTCTGAGGGTAATATACTGTAGATATTTATTATGTACTGAATGGACTGATCACGCAGTTAAGTGTCCGGCGAGGGGAATCAGTGAAGCGCATGATTTGGGGAAGGGAGTGGTCTGAGGGTAATATACTGTAGATATGTATTATATACTGAATGGACTGATCACGCAGTTAAGTGTCCGGCCAGGGGAATCTGGCCAGCACATGGTTTGGGGAAGGGAGCGGTCTGAGAGTGATATACTGTAGATATTTATTATATACTGAATGGACTTATCACGCAGTTAAGTGTCCGGCGAGGGGAATCAGTGAAGCGCATGGTTTGGGGAAGGGAGTGGTCTGAGGGTAATATACTGTAGATATGTATTATATACTGAATGGACTGATCACGCAGTTAAGTGTCCGGAGAGGGGAATCAGTGAAGCGCATGGTTTGGGGAAGGGAGTGGTCTGAGGGTAATATACTGTAGATATTTATTATATACTGAATGGACTTATCACGCAGTTAAGTGTCTGGAGGGGGGAATCAGTGAAGCGCATGGTTTGGGGAAGGGAGTGGTCTGAGGGTAATATACTGTAGATATTTATTATATACTGAATGGACTTATCACGCAGTTAAGTGTCTGGAGAGGGGAATCAGTGAAGCGCATGGTTTGGGGAAGGGAGTGGTCTGAGGGTAATATACTGTAGATATTTATTATATACTGAATGGACTGATCACGCAGTTAAGTGTCCGGCAAGGGGAATCAGTGCAGCACATGGTTTGGGGAAGGGAGTGGTCTGAGGGTAATATACTGTAGATATTTATTATGTACTGAATGGACTGATCACGCAGTTAAGTGTCCGGCGAGGGGAATCAGTGAAGCGCATGATTTGGGGAAGGGAGTGGTCTGAGGGTAATATACTGTAGATATTTATTATGTACTGAATGGACTGATCACGCAGTTAAGTGTCCGGCGAGGGGAATCAGTGCAGCGCATAGTTTGGGGAAGGGAGTGTTCTGAGGGTAATATACTGTAGATAATCATTATATACTGAATGGACTGATCACATAGTTAAGTGTCTGGCAAGGGGAATCAGTGCAGCGCATAGTTTGGGGAAGGGAGTGGTCTGAGGGTAATATACTGTAGATATTTATTATATACTGAATGGACTGATCACGCAGTTAAGTGTCTGGCGAGGGGAATCAGTGCAGTGCATGGTTTGGGATAGGTAGTGGCCTGAGGGTAATATACTGTAGATATTTATTATATGCTGAATGGACTGATCGCGCAGTTAAGTGTCCGGCGAGGGGAATCAGTGCAGTGCATGGTTTGGGGAAGGGAGTGGTCTGAGGGTAATATACTGTAGATATTCATTATATACTGAATGGACTGATCGCGCAGTTAAGTGTCTGGCGAGGGGAATCAGTGCAGCGCATAGTTTGGGGAAGGGAGTGGCCTCAGGGTAATATACTGTAGATATTCATTACATACTGAATGGACTGATCACGCAGTTAAGTGTCCGGCAAGGGGAATCAGTGCAGTGCATGGTTTGGGGAAGGGAGTGGTCTGAGGGTAATATACTGTAGATATTTATTATGTACTGAATGGACTGATCACGCAGTTAAGTGTCCGGCGAGGGGAATCAGTGCAGCGCATAGTTTGGGGAAGGGAGTGGTCTGAGGGTAATATACAGTAGATATTTATTATATACTGAGTGGACTGATCACGCAATTAAGTGTCTGGAGAGGGGAATCAGTGAAGCGCATGGTTTGGGGAAGGGAGTGGTCTGAGGGTAATATACTGTAGATATTTATTATATACTGAATGGACTGATCACGCAGTTAAGTGTCCGGCAAGGGGAATCAGTGCAGCACATGGTTTGGGGAAGGGAGTGGTCTGAGGGTAATATACTGTAGATATTTATTATGTACTGAATGGACTGATCACGCAGTTAAGTGTCCGGCGAGGGGAATCAGTGAAGCGCATGATTTGGGGAAGGGAGTGGTCTGAGGGTAATATACTGTAGATATGTATTATATACTGAATGGACTGATCACGCAGTTAAGTGTCCGGCCAGGGGAATCTGGCCAGCACATGGTTTGGGGAAGGGAGCGGTCTGAGAGTGATATACTGTAGATATTTATTATATACTGAATGGACTTATCACGCAGTTAAGTGTCCGGCGAGGGGAATCAGTGAAGCGCATGGTTTGGGGAAGGGAGTGGTCTGAGGGTAATATACTGTAGATATGTATTATATACTGAATGGACTGATCACGCAGTTAAGTGTCCGGAGAGGGGAATCAGTGAAGCGCATGGTTTGGGGAAGGGAGTGGTCTGAGGGTAATATACTGTAGATATTTATTATATACTGAATGGACTTATCACGCAGTTAAGTGTCTGGAGAGGGGAATCAGTGAAGCGCATGGTTTGGGGAAGGGAGTGGTCTGAGGGTAATATACTGTAGATATTTATTATATACTGAATGGACTTATCACGCAGTTAAGTGTCTGGAGAGGGGAATCAGTGCAGCGCATGGTTTGGGGAAGGGAGTGGTCTGAGGGTAATATACTGTAGATATTTATTATATACTGAATGGACTTATAATCAGTGAAGCGCATGGTTTGGGGAAGGGAGTGGTCTGAGGGTAATATACTGTAGATATTTATTATATACTGAATGGACTTATCACGCAGTTAAGTGTCCGGAGAGGGGAATCAGTGAAGCGCATGGTTTGGGGAAGGGAGTGGTCTGAGGGTAATATACTGTAGATATTTATTATATACTGAATGGACTTATCACGCAGTTAAGTGTCTGGAGAGGGGAATCAGTGAAGCGCATGGTTTGGGGAAGGGAGTGGTCTGAGGGTAATATACTGTAGATATTTATTATATACTGAATGGACTTATCACGCAGTTAAGTGTCTGGAGAGGGGAATCAGTGCAGCGCATGGTTTGGGGAAGGGAGTGGTCTGAGGGTAATATACTGTAGATATTTATTATATACTGAATGGACTGATTACGCAGTTAAGTGTCCGACGAGGGGAATCAGTGAAGCGCATGGTTTGGTGAAGGGAGTGGTCTGAGGGTAATATACTGTAGATATTTATTATATACTGAATGGACTTATAATCAGTGAAGCGCATGGTTTGGGGAAGGGAGTGGTCTGAGGGTAATATACTGTAGATATTTATTATATACTGAATGGACTTATCACGCAGTTAAGTGTCCGGAGAGGGGAATCAGTGAAGCGCATGGTTTGGGGAAGGGAGTGGTCTGAGGGTTATATACTGTAGATATTTATTATATACTGAATGGACTGATCACGCAGTTAAGTGTCTGGAGAGGGGAATCAGTGAAGCGCATGGTTCGGGGAAAGGAGTGGTCTGAGGGTAATATACTGTAGATATTTATTATACACTGAGTGGACTGATCACGCAGTTAAGTGTCCGGCCAGGGGAATCTGGCCAGCACATGGTTTGGGGAAGGGGGCGGTCTGAGAGTGATATACTGTAGATATTTATTATATACTGAATGGACTTATCACGCAGTTAAGTGTCCGGCGAGGGGAATCAGTGAAGCGCATGGTTTGGGGAAGGGAGTGGTCTGAGGGTAATATACTGTAGATATGTATTATATACTGAATGGACTGATCACGCAGTTAAGAGTCCGGCCAGGGGAATCTGGCCAGCACATGGTTTGGTGAAGGGAGTGGTTTGGGGGTAATATACTGTAGATATTTATTATATACTGAATGGACTGATCACGCAGTTAAGTGTCTGGCGAGGGGAATCAGTGCAGCGCATGGTTTGGGGAAGGTAGTGGTCTGAGGGTAATATACTGTAGATATTTAGTATGTAATGAATGGACTGATCACGCAGTTAAGTGTCCGGCAAGGGGAATCAGTGCAGCGCATGGTTTGGGGAAGGGAGTGGTCTGAGGGTAATATACTGTAGATATTTATTATGTACTGAATGGACTGATCATGCAGTTAAGTGTCCGGCAAGGGGAATCAGTGCAGCGCATGGTTTGGGGAAGGGAGTGGTCTGAGGGTAATATACTGTAGATATTTATTATATACTGAATGGACTGATCGTGCAGTTAAGTGTCCGGCGAGGGGAATCAGTGCAGTGCATGGTTTGGGGAAGGGAGTGGTCTGAGGGTAATATACTGTAGATATTCATTATATACTGAATGGACTGATCGCGCAATTAAGTGTCTGGCGAGGGGAATTAGTGAAGCGCATGGTTTGGGGAAGGGAGTGGTCTGAGGGTAATATACTGTAGATATTTATTACATACTGAATGGACTTATCACGCAGTTAAGTGTCCGGCGAGGGGAATCAGTGTAGCGCATGGTTTGGGGAAGGGAGTGGTCTGAGGGTAATATACTGCAGATATTCATTATATACTGAATGGACTGATCGCGCAGTTAAGTGTCCGGTGAGGGGAATCAGTGCAGCGCATAGTTTGGGGAAGGGAGTGGCCTCAGGGTAATATACTGCAGATATTTATTATATACTGAATGGACTGATCACGCAGTTAAGTGTCCGGCGAGGGGAATTAGTGAAGCGCATGGTTTGGGGAAGGGAGTGGTCTGAGGGTAATATACTGTAGATATTTATTATATACTGAATGGACAGATCACGCAGTTAAGTGTCCGGCAAGGGGAATCAGTGCAGCGCATGGTTTGGGGAAGGGAGTGGTCTGAGGGTAATATACTGTAGATATTTATTATGTACTGAATGGACTGATCACGCAGTTAAGTGTCCGGCAAGGGGAATCAGTGCAGCGCATGGTTTGGCGAAGGGAGTGGTCTGAGGGTAATATACTGTAGATATTTATTATGTACTGAATGGACTGATCACGCAGTTAAGTGTCCGGCGAGGGGAATCAGTGCAGCGCATAGTTTGGGGAAAGGAGTGTTCAGAGGGTAATATACTGTAGATATTCATTGTATATTGAATGGACTGATCACGCAGTTAAGTGTCTGGCGAGGGGAATCAGTGCAGCGCATGGTTTGGTGAAGGGAGTGGTATGAGGGTAATATACTGTAGATATTCATTATATACTGAATGGGCTTATCACGCAGTTAAGTGTCCGGCGAGGGGAATCAGTGCAGCGCATAGTTTGGGGAAGGGAGTGTTCTGAGGGTAATATACTGTAGATATTCATTATATACTGAATGGACTGATCACATAGTTAAGCGTCTGGCAAGGGGAATCAGTGCAGCGCATAGTTTGGGGAAGGGAGTGTTCTGAGGGTAATATACTGTAGATATTTATTATATACTGAATGGACTGATCACACAGTTAAGTGTCTGGCGAGGGGAATCAGTGCAGTGCATGGTTTGGGATAGGGAGTGGCCTGAGGGTAATATACTGTAGATATTTATTATATACTGAATGGACTGATCGCGCAGTTAAGTGTCCGGCGAGAGGAATCAGTGCAGTGCATGGTTTGGGGAAGGGAGTGGTCTGAGGGTAATATACAGTAGATATTCATTATATACTGAATGGACTGATCGCGCAGTTAAGTGTCTGGCGAGGGGAATCAGTGCAGCGCAGAGTTTGGGGAAGGGAGTGGCCTCAGGGTAATATACCGTAGATATTCATTATATACTGAATGGACTGATCGCGCAGTTAAGTGTCTGGCGAGGGGAATCAGTGCAGCGCATAGTTTGGGGAAGGGAGTGGCCTCAGGGTAATATACTGTAGATATTTATTATATACTGAATGGACTGATCACGCAGTTAAGTGTCCGGCGAGGGGAATCAGTGTAGCGCATGGTTTGGGGAAGGGAGTGGTCTGAGGGTAATATACTGCAGATATTCATTATATACTGAATGGACTGATCGCGCAGTTAAGTGTCCGGTGAGGGGAATCAGTGCAGCGCATAGTTTGGGGAAGGGAGTGGCCTCAGGGTAATATACTGCAGATATTTATTATATACTGAATGGACTGATCACGCAGTTAAGTGTCCGGCGAGGGAAATTAGTGAAGCGCATGGTTTGGGGAAGGGAGTGGTCTGAGGGTAATATACTGTAGATATTTATTATATACTGAATGGACAGATCACGCAGTTAAGTGTCCGGCGAGGGGAATCAGTGCAGTGCAAAGTTTGGGGAAGGGAGTGGTCTGAGGGTAATATAATGTAGATATTTATTATATACTGAATGGACTGATCACGCAGTTAAGTGTCCGGCGAGGGGAATCAGTGAAGCGCATGGTTTGGGGAAGGGAGTGGCCTCAGGGTAATATACTGTAGATATTTATTATGTACTGAATGGACTGAACACGCAGTTAAGTGTCCGGCGACGGGAATGAGTGCAGCACATGGTTTGGGGAAGGGAGTGGTCTGAGGGTAATATACTGTAGATATTTATTATGTACTGAATGGACTGATCACGCAGTTAAGTGTCCGGCAAGGGGAATCAGTGCAGCGCATAGTTTGGGGAAGGGAGTGGCCTCAGGGTAATATACTGTAGATATTTATTATGTACTGAATGAACTGAACACGCAGTTAAGTGTCCGGCGAGGGGAATGAGTGCAGCGCATGGTTTGGGGAAGGGAGTGGTCTGAGGGTAATATACTGTAGATATTTATTATGTACTGAATGGACTGATCACGCAGTTATGTGTCCGGCAAGGGGAATCAGTGCAGTGCATGGTTTGGGGAAGGGAGTGGTCTGAGGGTAATATACTGTAGATATTTATTATGTACTGAATGGACTGATCACGCAGTTAAGTGTCCGGCAAGGGGAATCAGTGCTGCGCATGGTTTGGGGAAGGGAGTGGTCTGAGGGTAATATACTGTAGATATTTATTATGTACTGAATGGACTGATCACATAGTTAAGTGTCTGGCAAGGGGAATCAGTGCAGCGCATAGTTTGGGGAAGGGAGTGGTCTGAGGGTAATATACTGTAGATATTTATTATATACTGAATGGACTGATCACGCAGTTAAGTGTCTGGCGAGGGGAATCAGTGCAGTGCATGGTTTGGGATAGGTAGTGGCCTGAGGGTAATATAATGTAGATATTTATTATATACTGAATGGACTGATCGCGCAGTTAAGTGTCCGGCGAGGGGAATCAGTGCAGTGCATGGTTTGGGGAAGGGAGTGGTCTGAGGGTAATATACTGTAGATATTCATTATATACTGAATGGACTGATCACGCAGTTAAGTGTCTGGCGAGGGGAATCAGTGCAGCGCATAGTTGGGGAAGGGAGTGGCCTCAGGGTAATATACTGTAGATATTCATTACATACTGAATGGACTGATCACGCAGTTAAGTGTCCGGCGAGAGGAATCAGTGTAGCGCATGGTTTGGGGAAGGGAGTGGTCTGAGGGTAATATACTGCAGATATTCATTATATACTGAATGGACTGATCGCGCAGTTAAGTGTCCGGTGAGGGGAATCAGTGCAGCGCATAGTTTGGGGAAGGGAGTACCCTCAGGGTAATATACTGCAGATATTTATTATATACTGAATGGACTGATCACGCAGTTAAGTGTCCGGCGAGGGGAATTAGTGAAGCGCATGGTTTGGGGAAGGGAGTAGTCTGAGGGTAATATACTGTAGATATTTATTATATACTGAATGGACAGATCACGCAGTTAAGTGTCCGGCAAGGGGAATCAGTGCAGCGCATGGTTTGGGGAAGGGAGTGGTCTGAGGGTAATATACTGTAGATATTTATTATGTACTGAATGGACTGATCACGCAGTTAAGTGTCCGGCAAGGGGAATCAGTGCAGCGCATGGTTTGGGGAAGGGAGTGGTCTGAGGGTAATATACTGTAGATATTCATTGTATATTGAATGGACTGATCACGCAGTTAAGTGTCCGGCAAGGGGAATCAGTGCAGCGCATGGTTTGGGGAAGGGAGTGGTCTGAGGGTAATATACTGTAGATATTCATTGTATATTGAATGGACTGATCACGCAGTTAAGTGTCCGGCGAGGGGAATCAGTGCAGCGCATGGTTTGGTGAAGGGAGTGGTATGAGGGTAATATACTGTAGATATTCATTATATACTGAATGGGCTTATCACGCAGTTAAGTGTCCGGCGAGGGGAATCAGTGCAGCGCATAGTTTGGGGAAGGGAGTGTTTTGAGGGTAATATACTGTAGATATTCATTATATACTGAATGGACTGATCACATAGTTAAGTGTCTGGCAAGGGGAATCAGTGCAGCGCATAGTTTGGGGAAGGGAGTGTTCTGAGGGTAATATACTGTAGATATTTATTATATACTGAATGGACTGATCACGCAGTTAAGTGTCTGGCGAGGGGAATCAGTGCAGTGCATGGTTTGGGATAGGGAGTGGCCTGAGGGTAATATACTGTAGATATTTATTATATACTGAATGGACTGATCGCGCAGTTGAGTGTCTGGCGAGGGGAATGAGTGCAGCGCATAGTTTGGGGAAGGGAGTGGTCTGAGGGTAATATACTGTAGATATTTATTATATACTGAATGGACTGATCACATAGTTAAGTGTCTGGCAAGGGGAATCAGTGCAGCGCATAGTTTGGGGAAGGGAGTGTTCTGAGGCTAATATACTGTAGATATTTATTATATACTGAATGGACTGATCACACAGTTAAGTGTCTGGCGAGGGTAATCAGTGCAGTGCATGGTTTGGGATAGGGAGTGGCCTGAGGGTAATATACTGTAGATATTTATTATATACTGAATGGACTGATCGCGCAGTTAAGTGTCCGGCGAGAGGAATCAGTGCAGTGCATGGTTTGGGGAAGGGAGTGGTCTGAGGGTAATATACAGTAGATATTCATTATATACTGAATGGACTGATCGCGCAGTTAAGTGTCTGGCGAGGGGAATCAGTGCAGCGCATAGTTTGGGGAAGGGAGTGGCCTCAGGGTAATATACCGTAGATATTCATTATATACTGAATGGACTGATCGCGCAGTTAAGTGTCTGGCGAGGGGAATCAGTGCAGCGCATAGTTTGGGGAAGGGAGTGGCCTCAGGGTAATATACTGTAGATATTTATTATATACTGAATGGACTGATCACGCAGTTAAGTGTCCGGCGAGGGGAATCAGTGTAGCGCATGGTTTGGGGAAGGGAGTGGTCTGAGGGTAATATACTGCAGATATTCATTATATACTGAATGGACTGATCGCGCAGTTAAGTGTCCGGTGAGGGGAATCAGTGCAGCGCATAGTTTGGGGAAGGGAGTGGCCTCAGGGTAATATACTGCAGATATTTATTATATACTGAATGGACTGATCACGCAGTTAAGTGTCCGGCGAGGGAAATTAGTGAAGCGCATGGTTTGG
This sequence comes from Ambystoma mexicanum, assembly GCF_040938575.1. Taxonomy (NCBI): domain Eukaryota; kingdom Metazoa; phylum Chordata; class Amphibia; order Caudata; family Ambystomatidae; genus Ambystoma; species Ambystoma mexicanum. Next base: position 24,165,518 of record NC_090935.1, read on the forward strand.
GGAAGGGAGTGGTCTGAGGGTAATATACTGTAGATATGTATTATATACTGAATGGACAGATCACGCAGTTAAGTGTCCGGCGAGGGGAATCAGTGCAGTGCAAAGTTTGGGGAAGGGAGTGGTCTGAGGGTAATATAATGTAGATATTTATTATTTACTGAATGGACTGATCACGCAGTTAAGTGTCCGGCGAGGGGAATCTGTGAAGCGCATGGTTTGGGGAAGGGAGTGGCCTCAGGGTAATATACTGTAGATATTTATTATGTACTGAATGGACTGAACACGCAGTTAAGTGTCCGGCGACGGGAATGAGTGCAGCACATGGTTTGGGGAAGGGAGTGGTCTGAGGGTAATATACTGTAGATATTTATTATGTACTGAATGGACTGATCACGCAGTTAAGTGTCCGGCAAGGGGAATCAGTGCAGCGCATAGTTTGGGGAAGGGAGTGGCCTCAGGGTAATATACTGTAGATATTTATTATGTACTGAATGGACTGAACACGCAGTTAAGTGTCCGGCGAGGGGAATGAGTGCAGCGCATGGTTTGGGGAAGGGAGTGGTCTGAGGGTAATATACTGTAGATATTTATTATGTACTGAATGGACTGATCACGCAGTTATGTGTCCGGCAAGGGGAATCAGTGCAGTGCATGGTTTGGGGAAGGGAGTGGTCTGAGGGTAATATACTGTAGATATTTATTATGTACTGAATGGACTGATCACGCAGTTAAGTGTCCGGCAAGGGGAATCAGTGCTGCGCATGGTTTGGGGAAGGGAGTGGTCTGAGGGTAATATACTGTAGATATTTATTATGTACTGAATGGACTGATCACGCAGTTAAGTGTCCGGCGAGAGGAATCAGTGCAGCGCATAGTTTGGGGAAGGGAGTGGTCTGAGGGTAATATACAGTAGATATTTATTATATACTGAGTGGACTGATCACGCAATTAAGTGTCCGGAGAAGGGAATCAGTGAAGCGCATGGTTTGGGGAAGGGAGTGGTCTGAGGGTAATATACTGTAGATATTTATTATATACTGAATGGACTGATCACGCAGTTAAGTGTCCGGCAAGGGGAATCAGTGCAGCGCATGGTTTGGGGAAGGGAGTGGTCTGAGGGTAATATACTGTAGATATTTATTATGTACTGAATGGACTGATCACGCAGTTAAGTGTCCGGCGAGGGGAATCAGTGCAGCGCATAGTTTGGGGAAGGGAGTGTTCTGAGGGTAATATACTGTAGATATTCATTATATACTGAATGGACTGATCACATAGTTAAGTGTCTGGCAAGGGGAATCAGTGCAGCACATAGTTTGGGGAAGGGAGTGGTCTGAGGGTAATATACTGTAGATATTTATTATATACTGAATGGACTGATCACGCAGTTAAGTGTCTGGCGAGGGGAATCAGTGTAGCGCATGGTTTGGGGAAGGGAGTGGTCTGAGGGTAATATACTGCAGATATTCATTATATACTGAATGGACTGATCGCGCAGTTAAGTGTCTGGTGAGGGGAATCAGTGCAGCGCATAGTTTGGGGAAGGGAGTGGCCTCAGGGTAATATACTGCAGATATTTATTATATACTGAATGGACTGATCACGCAGTTAAGTGTCCGGCGAGAGGGAATTAGTGAAGCGCATGGTTTGGGGAAGGGAGTAGTCTGAGGGTAATATACTGTAGATATTTATTATATACTGAATGGACAGATCACGCAGTTAAGTGTCCGGCAAGGGGAATCAGTGCAGCGCATGGTTTGGGGAAGGGAGTGGTCTGAGGGTAATATACTGTAGATATTTATTATGTACTGAATGGACTGATCACGCAGTTAAGTGTCCGGCAAGGGGAATCAGTGCAGCGCATGGTTTGGGGAAGGGAGTGGTCTGAGGGTAATATACTGTAGATATTTATTATGTACTGAATGGACTGATCACGCAGTTAAGTGTCCGGCGAGGGGAATCAGTGCAGCGCATAGTTTGGGGAAAGGAGTGTTCAGAGGGTAATATACTGTAGATATTCATTGTATATTGAATGGACTGATCACGCAGTTAAGTGTCTGGCGAGGGGAATCAGTGCAGCGCATGGTTTGGTGAAGGGAGTGGTATGAGGGTAATATACTGTAGATATTCATTATATACTGAATGGGCTTATCACGCAGTTAAGTGTCCGGCGAGGGGAATCAGTGCAGCGCATAGTTTGGGGAAGGGAGTGTTCTGAGGGTAATATACTGTAGATATTCATTATATACTGAATGGACTGATCACATAGTTAAGTGTCTGGCAAGGGGAATCAGTGCAGCGCATAGTTTGGGGAAGGGAGTGTTCTGAGGGTAATATACTGTAGATATTTATTATATACTGAATGGACTGATCACGCAGTTAAGTGTCTGGCGAGGGGAATCAGTGCAGTGCATGGTTTGGGATAGGGAGTGGCCTGAGGGTAATATACTGTAGATATTTATTATATACTGAATGGACTGATCGCGCAGTTAAGTGTCCGGCGAGGGGAATCAGTGCAGTGCATGGTTTGGGGAAGGGAGTGGTCTGAGGGTAATATACTGTAGATATTTATTATGTACTGAATGGACTGATCATGCAGTTAAGTGTCCGGCAAGGGGAATCAGTGCAGCGCATGGTTTGGGGAAGGGAGTGGTCTGAGGGTAATATACTGTAGATATTTATTATGTACTGAATGGACTGATCACGCAGTTAAGTGTCCGGCGAGGGGAATCAGTGCAGCGCATAGTTTGGGGAAAGGAGTGTTCTGAGGGTAATAAACTGTAGATATTCATTGTATATTGAATGGACTGATCACGCAGTTAAGTGTCCGGCGAGGGGAATCAGTGCAGCGCATGGTTTGGTGAAGGGAGTGGTATGAGGGTAATATACTGTAGATATTCATTATATACTGAATGGGCTTATCATGCAGTTAAGTGTCCGGCGAGGGGAATCAGTGCAGCGCATAGTTTGGGGAAGGGAGTGTTCTGAGGGTAATATACTGTAGATATTCATTATATACTGAATGGACTGATCACATAGTTAAGTGTCTGGCAAGGGGAATCAGTGCAGCGCATGGTTTGGGGAAGGGAGTGGTCTGAGGGTAATATACTGTAGATATTTATTATGTACTGAATGGACTGATCATGCAGTTAAGTGTCCGGCAAGGGGAATCAGTGCAGCGCATGGTTTGGGGAAGGGAGTGGTCTGAGGGTAATATACTGTAGATATTTATTATGTACTGAATGGACTGATCACGCAGTTAAGTGTCCGGCGGGGGGAATCAGTGCAGCGCATAGTTTGGGGAAAGGAGTGTTCTGAGGGTAATATACTGTAGATATTCATTGTATATTGAATGGACTGATCACGCAGTTAAGTGTCCGGCGAGGGGAATCAGTGCAGCGCATGGTTTGGTGAAGGGAGTGGTATGAGGGTAATATACTGTAGATATTCATTATATACTGAATGGGCTTATCATGCAGTTAAGTGTCCGGCGAGGGGAATCAGTGCAGCGCATAGTTTGGGGAAGGGAGTGTTCTGAGGGTAATATACTGTAGATATTCATTATATACTGAATGGACTGATCACATAGTTAAGTGTCTGGCAAGGGGAATCAGTGCAGCGCATAGTTTGGGGAAGGGAGTGGTCTGAGGGTAATATACTGTAGATATTTATTATATACTGAATGGACTGATCACGCAGTTAAGTGTCTGGCGAGGGGAATCAGTGCAGTGCATGGTTTGGGATAGGTAGTGGCCTGAGGGTAATATACTGTAGATATTTATTATATACTGAATGGACTGATCGCGCAGTTAAGTGTCCGGCGAGGGGAATCAGTGCAGTGCATGGTTTGGGGAAGGGAGTGGTCTGAGGGTAATATACTGTAGATATTCATTATATACTGAATGGACTGATCGCGCAGTTAAGTGTCTGGCGAGGGGAATTAGTGAAGCGCATGGTTTGGGGAAGGGAGTGGTCTGAGGGTAATATACTGTAGATATTTATTACATACTGAATGGACTGATCACGCAGTTAAGTGTCCGGCGAGGGGAATCAGTGTAGCGCATGGTTTGGGGAAGGGAGTGGTCTGAGGGTAATATACTGCAGATATTCATTATATACTGAATGGACTGATCGCGCAGTTAAGTGTCCGGTGAGGGGAATCAGTGCAGCGCATAGTTTGGGGAAGGGAGTGGCCTCAGGGTAATATACTGCAGATATTTATTATATACTGAATGGACTGATCACGCAGTTAAGTGTCTGGCGAGGGGAATTAGTGAAGCGCATGGTTTGGGGAAGGGAGTGGTCTGAGGGTAATATACTGTAGATATTTATTATATACTGAATGGACAGATCACGCAGTTAAGTGTCCGGCAAGGGAATCAGTGTAGCGCATGGTTTGGGGAAGGGAGTGGTCTGAGGGTAATATACTGTAGATATTTATTATGTACTGAATGGACTGATCACGCAGTTAAGTGTCCGGCAAGGGGAATCAGTGCAGCGCATGGTTTGGGGAACGGAGTGGTCTGAGGGTAATATACTGTAGATATTTATTATGTACTGAATGGACTGATCACGCAGTTAAGTGTCCGGCGAGGGGAATCAGTGCAGCGCATAGTTTGGGGAAAGGAGTGTTCAGAGGGTAATATACTGTAGATATTCATTGTATATTGAATGGACTGATCACGCAGTTAAGTGTCTGACGAGGGGAATCAGTGCAGCGCATGGTTTGGTGAAGGGAGTGGTATGAGGGTAATATACTGTAGATATTCATTATATACTGAATGGGCTTATCACGCAGTTAAGTGTCCGGCGAGGGGAATCAGTGCAGCGCATAGTTTGGGGAAGGGAGTGTTCTGAGGGTAATATACTGTAGATATTCATTATATACTGAATGGACTGATCACATAGTTAAGTGTCTGGCAAGGGGAATCAGTGCAGCGCATAGTTTGGGGAAGGGAGTGTTCTGAGGGTAATATACTGTAGATATTTATTATATACTGAATGGACTGATCACACAGTTAAGTGTCTGGCGAGGGGAATCAGTGCAGTGCATGGTTTGGGATAGGGAGTGGCCTGAGGGTAATATACTGTAGATATTTATTATATACTGAATGGACTGATCGCGCAGTTAAGTGTCCGGCGAGAGGAATCAGTGCAGTGCATGGTTTGGGGAAGGGAGTGGTCTGAGGGTAATATACAGTAGATATTCATTATATACTGAATGGACTGATCGCGCAGTTAAGTGTCTGGCGAGGGGAATCAGTGCAGCGCAGAGTTTGGGGAAGGGAGTGGCCTCAGGGTAATATACCGTAGATATTCATTATATACTGAATGGACTGATCGCGCAGTTAAGTGTCTGGCGAGGGGAATCAGTGCAGCGCATAGTTTGGGGAAGGGAGTGGCCTCAGGGTAATATACTGTAGATATTTATTATATACTGAATGGACTGATCACGCAGTTAAGTGTCCGGCGAGGGGAATCAGTGTAGCGCATGGTTTGGGGAAGGGAGTGGTCTGAGGGTAATATACTGCAGATATTCATTATATACTGAATGGACTGATCGCGCAGTTAAGTGTCCGGTGAGGGGAATCAGTGCAGCGCATAGTTTGGGGAAGGGAGTGGCCTCAGGGTAATATACTGCAGATATTTATTATATACTGAATGGACTGATCACGCAGTTAAGTGTCCGGCGAGGGAAATTAGTGAAGCGCATGGTTTGGGGAAGGGAGTGGTCTGAGGGTAATATACTGTAGATATTTATTATATACTGAATGGACAGATCACGCAGTTAAGTGTCCGGCGAGGGGAATCAGTGCAGTGCAAAGTTTGGGGAAGGGAGTGGTCTGAGGGTAATATAATGTAGATATTTATTATATACTGAATGGACTGATCACGCAGTTAAGTGTCCGGCGAGGGGAATCAGTGAAGCGCATGGTTTGGGGAAGGGAGTGGCCTCAGGGTAATATACTGTAGATATTTATTATGTACTGAATGGACTGAACACGCAGTTAAGTGTCCGGCGACGGGAATGAGTGCAGCACATGGTTTGGGGAAGGGAGTGGTCTGAGGGTAATATACTGTAGATATTTATTATGTACTGAATGGACTGATCACGCAGTTAAGTGTCCGGCAAGGGGAATCAGTGCAGCGCATAGTTTGGGGAAGGGAGTGGCCTCTGGGTAATATACTGTAGATATTTATTATGTACTGAATGGACTGAACACGCAGTTAAGTGTCCGGCGAGGGGAATGAGTGCAGCGCATGGTTTGGGGAAGGGAGTGGTCTGAGGGTAATATACTGTAGATATTTATTATGTACTGAATGGACTGATCACGCAGTTATGTGTCCGGCAAGGGGAATCAGTGCAGTGCATGGTTTGGGGAAGGGAGTGGTCTGAGGGTAATATACTGTAGATATTTATTATGTACTGAATGGACTGATCACGCAGTTAAGTGTCCGGCAAGGGGAATCAGTGCTGCGCATGGTTTGGGGAAGGGAGTGGTCTGAGGGTAATATACTGTAGATATTTATTATGTACTGAATGGACTGATCACATAGTTAAGTGTCTGGCAAGGGGAATCAGTGCAGCGCATAGTTTGGGGAAGGGAGTGGTCTGAGGGTAATATACTGTAGATATTTATTATATACTGAATGGACTGATCACGCAGTTAAGTGTCTGGCGAGGGGAATCAGTGCAGTGCATGGTTTGGGATAGGTAGTGGCCTGAGGGTAATATACTGTAGATATTTATTATATACTGAATGGACTGATCGCGCAGTTAAGTGTCCGGCGAGGGGAATCAGTGCAGTGCATGGTTTGGGGAAGGGAGTGGTCTGAGGGTAATATACTGTAGATATTCATTATATACTGAATGGACTGATCACGCAGTTAAGTGTCTGGCGAGGGGAATCAGTTCAGCGCATAGTTGGGGAAGGGAGTGGCCTCAGGGTAATAGACTGTAGATATTCATTACATACTGAATGGACTGATCACGCAGTTAAGTGTCCGGCGAGGGGAATCAGTGTAGCGCATGGTTTGGGGAAGGGAGTGGTCTGAGAGTAATATACTGCAGATATTCATTATATACTGAATGGACTGATCGCGCAGTTAAGTGTCCGGCGAGGGGAATCAGTGCAGCGCATAGTTTGGGGAAGGGAGTGGCCTCAGGGTAATATACTGCAGATATTTATTATATACTGAATGGACTGATCACGCAGTTAAGTGTCCGGCGAGGGGAATTAGTGAAGCGCATGGTTTGGGGAAGGGAGTAGTCTGAGGGTAATATACTGTAGATATTTATTATATACTGAATGGACAGATCACGCAGTTAAGTGTCCTGCAAGGGGAATCAGTGCAGCGCATGGTTTGGGGAAGGGAGTGGTCTGAGGGTAATATACTGTAGATATTTATTATGTACTGAATGGACTGATCACGCAGTTAAGTGTCCGGCAAGGGCAATCAGTGCAGCGCATGGTTTGGGGAAGGGAGTGGTCTGAGGGTAATATACTGTAGATATTTATTATGTACTGAATGGACTGATCACGCAGTTAAGTGTCCGGCGAGGGGAATCAGTGCAGCGCATAGTTTGGGGAAAGGAGTGTTCAGAGGGTAATATACTGTAGATATTCATTGTATATTGAATGGACTGATCACGCAGTTAAGTGTCCGGCGAGGGGAATCAGTGCAGCGCATGGTTTGGTGAAGGGAGTGGTATGAGGGTAATATACTGTAGATATTCATTATATACTGAATGGGCTTATCACGCAGTTAAGTGTCCGGCGAGGGGAATCAGTGCAGCACATAGTTTGGGGAAGGGAGTGTTCTGAGGGTAATATACTGTAGATATTCATTATATACTGAATGGACTGATCACATAGTTAAGTGTCTGGCAAGGGGAATCAGTGCAGCGCATAGTTTGGGGAAGGGAGTATTCTGAGGGTAATATACTGTAGATATTTATTATATACTGAATGGACTGATCACGCAGTTAAGTGTCTGGCGAGGGGAATCAGTGCAGTGCATGGTTTGGGATAGGGAGTGGCCTGAGGGTAATATACTGTAGATATTTATTATATACTGAATGGACTGATCGCGCAGTTAAGTGTCCGGCGAGGGGAATCAGTGCAGCGCATGGTTTGGGGAAGGGAGTGGCCTCAGGGTAATATACTGTAGATATTTATTATATACTGAATGGACTGATCACACAGTTAAGTGTCTGGCGAGGGGAATCAGTGCAGTGCATGGTTTGGGATAGGGAGTGGCCTGAGGGTAATATACTGTAGATATTTATTATATACTGAATGGACTGATCGCGCAGTTAAGTGTCCGGCGAGAGGAATCAGTGCAGTGCATGGTTTGGGGAAGGGAGTGGTCTGAGGGTAATATACAGTAGATATTCATTATATACTGAATGGACTGATCGCGCAGTTAAGTGTCTGGCGAGGGGAATCAGTGCAGCGCATAGTTTGGGGAAGGGAGTGGCCTCAGGGTAATATACCGTAGATATTCATTATATACTGAATGGACTGATCGCGCAGTTAAGTGTCTGGCGAGGGGAATCAGTGCAGCGCATAGTTTGGGGAAGGGAGTGGCCTCAGGGTAATATACTGTAGATATTTATTATATACTGAATGGACTGATCACGCAGTTAAGTGTCCGGCGAGGGGAATCAGTGTAGCGCATGGTTTGGGGAAGGGAGTGGTCTGAGGGTAATATACTGCAGATATTCATTATATACTGAATGGACTGATCGCGCAGTTAAGTGTCCGGTGAGGGGAATCAGTGCAGCGCATAGTTTGGGGAAGGGAGTGGCCTCAGGGTAATATACTGCAGATATTTATTATATACTGAATGGACTGATCACGCAGTTAAGTGTCCGGCGAGGGAAATTAGTGAAGCGCATGGTTTGGGGAAGGGAGTGGTCTGAGGGTAATATACTGTAGATATTTATTATATACTGAATGGACAGATCACGCAGTTAAGTGTCCGGCGAGGGGAATCAGTGCAGTGCAAAGTTTGGGGAAGGGAGTGGTCTGAGGGTAATATAATGTAGATATTTATTATTTACTGAATGGACTGATCACGCAGTTAAGTGTCCGGCGAGGGGAATCAGTGAAGCGCATGGTTTGGGGAAGGGAGTGGCCTCAGGGTAATATACTGTAGATATTTATTATGTACTGAATGGACTGAACACGCAGTTAAGTGTCCGGCGACGGGAATGAGTGCAGCACATGGTTTAGGGAAGGGAGTGGTCTGAGGGTAATATACTGTAGATATTTATTATGTACTGAATGGACTGATCACGCAGTTAAGTGTCTGGCAAGGGGAATCAGTGCAGCGCATAGTTTGGGGAAGGGAGTGGCCTCAGGGTAATATACTGTAGATATTTATTATGTACTGAATGGACTGAACACGCAGTTAAGTGTCCGGCGAGGGGAATGAGTGCAGCGCATGGTTTGGCGAAGGGAGTGGTCTGAGGGTAATATACTGTAGATATTTATTATGTACTGAATGGACTGATCACGCAGTTATGTGTCCGGCAAGGGGAATCAGTGCAGTGCATGGTTTGGGGAAGGGAGTGGTCTGAGGGTAATATACTGTAGATATTTATTATGTACAGAATGGACTGATCACGCAGTTAAGTGTCCGGCAAGGGGAATCAGTGCTGCGCATGGTTTGGGGAAGGGAGTGGTCTGAGGGTAATATACTGTAGATATTTATTATGTACTGAATGGACTGATCACGCAGTTAAGTGTCCGGCGAGAGGAATCAGTGCAGCGCATAGTTTGGGGAAGGGAGTGGTCTGAGGATAATATACAGTAGATATTTATTATATACTGAGTGGACTGATCACGCAATTAAGTGTCAGGAGAGGGGAATCAGTGAAGCGCATGGTTTGGGGAAGGGAGTGGTCTGAGGGTAATATACTGTAGATATTTATTATATACTGAATGGACTGATCACACAGTTAAGTGTCCGGCAAGGGGAATCAGTGCAGCGCATGGTTTGGGGAAGGGAGTGGTCTGAGGGTAATATACTGTAGATATTTATTATGTACTGAATGGACTGATCACGCAGTTAAGTGTCCGGCGAGGGGAATCAGTGCAGCGCATAGTTTGGGGAAGGGAGTGTTCTGAGGGTAATATACTGTAGATATTCATTATATACTGAATGGACTGATCACATAGTTAAGTGTCTGGCAAGGGGAATCAGTGCAGCGCATAGTTTGGGGAAGGGAGTGGTCTGAGGGTAATATACTGTAGATATTTATTATATACTGAATGGACTGATCACGCAGTTAAGTGTCTGGCGAGGGGAATCAGTGCAGTGCATGGTTTGGGATAGGTAGTGGCCTGAGGGTAATATACTGTAGATATTTATTATATACTGAATGGACTGATCGCGCAGTTAAGTGTCCGGCGAGGGGAATCAGTGCAGTGCATGGTTTGGGGAAGGGAGTGGTCTGAGGGTAATATACTGTAGATATTCATTATATACTGAAAGGACTGATCGCGCAGTTAAGTGTCTGGCGAGGGGAATCAGTGCAGCGCATAGTTTGGGGAAGGGAGTGGCCTCAGGGTAATATACTGTAGATATTCATTACATACTGAATGGACTGATCACGCAGTTAAGTGTCCGGCGAGGGGAATCAGTGTAGCGCATGGTTTGGGGAAGGGAGTGGTCTGAGGGTAATATACTGCAGATATTCATTATATACTGAATGGACTGATCGCGCAGTTAAGTGTCCGGTGAGGGGAATCAGTGCAGCGCATAGTTTGGGGAAGGGAGTGGCCTCAGGGTAATATACTGCAGATATTTATTATATACTGAATGGACTGATCACGCAGTTAAGTGTCCGGCGAGGGGAATTAGTGAAGCGCATGGTTTGGGGAAGGGAGTAGTCTGAGGGTAATATACTGTAGATATTTATTATATACTGAATGGACAGATCACGCAGTTAAGTGTCCGGCAAGGGGAATCAGTGCAGCGCATGGTTTGGGGAAGGGAGTGGTCTGAGGGTAATATACTGTAGATATTTATTATGTACTGAATGGACTGATCACGCAGTTAAGTGTCCGGCAAGGGGAATCAGTGCAGCGCATGGTTTGGGGAAGGGAGTGGTCTGAGGGTAATATACTGTAGATATTTATTATGTACTGAATGGACTGATCACGCAGTTAAGTGTCCGGCGAGGGGAATCAGTGCAGCGCATAGTTTGGGGAAAGGAGTGTTCAGAGGGTAATATACTGTAGATATTCATTGTATATTGAATGGACTGATCACGCAGTTAAGTGTCCGGCGAGGGGAATCAGTGCAGCGCATGGTTTGGTGAAGGGAGTGGTATGAGGGTAATATACTGTAGATATTCATTATATACTGAATGGGCTTATCACGCAGTTAAGTGTCCGGCGAGGGGAATCAGTGCAGCGCATAGTTTGGGGAAGGGAGTGTTCTCAGGGTAATATACTGTAGATATTCATTATATACTGAATGGACTGATCACATAGTTAAGTGTCTGGCAAGGGGAATCAGTGCAGCGCATAGTTTGGGGAAGGGAGTGTTCTGAGGGTAATATACTGTAGATATTTATTATATACTGAATGGACTGATCACGCAGTTAAGTGTCTGACGAGGGGAATCAGTGCAGTGCATGGTTTGGGATAGGGAGTGGCCTGAGGGTAATATACTGTAGATATTTATTATATACTGAATGGACTGATCGCGCAGTTAAGTGTCCGGCGAGGGGAATCAGTGCAGTGCATGGTTTGGGGAAGGGAGTGGTCTGAGGGTAATATACAGTAGATATTCATTATATACTAAATGGACTGATCGCGCAGTTAAGTGTCTGGCGAGGGAAATCAGTGCAGCGCATAGTTTGGGGAAGGGAGTGGCCTCAGGGTAATATACTGTAGATATTCATTATATACTGAATGGACTGATCGCGCAGTTAAGTGTCTGGCGAGGGGAATCAGTGCAGCGCATAGTTTGGGGAAGGGAGTGGCCTCAGGGTAATATACTGTAGATATTTATTATATACTGAATGGACTGATCACGCAGTTAAGTGTCCGGCGAGGGGAATCAGTGTAGCGCATGGTTTGGGGAAGGGAGTGGTCTGAGGGTAATATACTGCAGATATTCATTATATACTGAATGGACTGATCGCGCAGTTAAGTGTCCGGTGAGGGGAATCAGTGCAGCGCATAGTTTGGGGAAGGGAGTGGCCTCAGGGTAATATACTGCAGATATTTATTATATACTGAATGGACTGATCACGCAGTTAAGTGTCCGGCGAGGGGAATTAGTGAAGCGCATGGTTTGGGGAAGGGAGTGGTCTGAGGGTAATATACTGTAGATATTTATTATATACTGAATGGACAGATCACGCAGTTAAGTGTCCGGCGAGGGGAATCAGTGCAGTGCAAAGTTTGGGGAAGGGAGTGGTCTGAGGGTAATATAATGTAGATATTTATTATCTACTGAATGGACTGATCACGCAGTTAAGTGTCCGGCGAGGGGAATCAGTGAAGCGCATGGTTTGGGTAAGGGAGTGGCCTCAGGGTAATATACTGTAGATATTTATTATGTACTGAATGGACTGAACACGCAGTTAAGTGTCCGGCGACAGGAATGAGTGCAGCACATGGTTTGGGGAAGGGAGTGGTCTGAGGGTAATATACTGTAGATATTTATTATGTACTGAATGGACTGATCACGCAGTTAAGTGTCCGGCAAGGGGAATCAGTGCAGCGCATAGTTTGGGGAAGGGAGTGGCCTCAGGGTAATATACTGTAGATATTTATTATGTACTGAATGGACTGAACACGCAGTTAAGTGTCCTGCGAGGGGAATGAGTGCAGCGCATGGTTTGGGGAAGGGAGTGGTCTGAGGGTAATATACTGTAGATATTTATTATGTACTGAATGGACTGATCACGCAGTTATGTGTCCGGCAAGGGGAATCAGTGCAGTGCATGGTTTGGGGAAGGGAGTGGTCTGAGGGTAATATACTGTAGATATTTATTATGTACTGAATGGACTGATCACGCAGTTAAGTGTCCGGCAAGGGGAATCAGTGCTGCGCATGGTTTGGGGAAGGGAGTGGTCTGAGGGTAATATACTGTAGATATTTATTATGTACTGAATGGACTGATCACATAGTTAAGTGTCTGGCAAGGGGAATCAGTGCAGCGCATAGTTTGGGGAAGGGAGTGGTCTGAGGGTAATATACTGTAGATATTTATTATATACTGAATGGACTGATCACGCAGTTAAGTGTCTGGCGAGGGGAATCAGTGCAGTGCATGGTTTGGGATAGGTAGTGGCCTGAGGGTAATATACTGTAGATATTTATTATATACTGAATGGACTGATCGCGCAGTTAAGTGTCCGGCGAGGGGAATCAGTGCAGTGCATGGTTTGGGGAAGGGAGTGGTCTGAGGGTAATATACTGTAGATATTCATTATATACTGAATGGACTGATCACGCAGTTAAGTGTCTGGCGAGGGGAATCAGTTCAGCGCATAGTTGGGGAAGGGAGTGGCCTCAGGGTAATAGACTGTAGATATTCATTACATACTGAATGGACTGATCACGCAGTTAAGTGTCCGGCGAGGGGAATCAGTGTAGCGCATGGTTTGGGGAAGGGAGTGGTCTGAGAGTAATATACTGCAGATATTCATTATATACTGAATGGACTGATCGCGCAGTTAAGTGTCCGGCGAGGGGAATCAGTGCAGCGCATAGTTTGGGGAAGGGAGTGGCCTCAGGGTAATATACTGCAGATATTTATTATATACTGAATGGACTGATCACGCAGTTAAGTGTCCGGCGAGGGGAATTAGTGAAGCGCATGGTTTGGGGAAGGGAGTAGTCTGAGGGTAATATACTGTAGATATTTATTATATACTGAATGGACAGATCACGCAGTTAAGTGTCCTGCAAGGGGAATCAGTGCAGCGCATGGTTTGGGGAAGGGAGTGGTCTGAGGGTAATATACTGTAGATATTTATTATGTACTGAATGGACTGATCACGCAGTTAAGTGTCCGGCAAGGGCAATCAGTGCAGCGCATGGTTTGGGGAAGGGAGTGGTCTGAGGGTAATATACTGTAGATATTTATTATGTACTGAATGGACTGATCACGCAGTTAAGTGTCCGGCGAGGGGAATCAGTGCAGCGCATAGTTTGGGGAAAGGAGTGTTCAGAGGGTAATATACTGTAGATATTCATTGTATATTGAATGGACTGATCACGCAGTTAAGTGTCCGGCGAGGGGAATCAGTGCAGCGCATGGTTTGGTGAAGGGAGTGGTATGAGGGTAATATACTGTAGATATTCATTATATACTGAATGGGCTTATCACGCAGTTAAGTGTCCGGCGAGGGGAATCAGTGCAGCACATAGTTTGGGGAAGGGAGTGTTCTGAGGGTAATATACTTAGATATTCATTATATACTGAATGGACTGATCACATAGTTAAGTGTCTGGCAAGGGGAATCAGTGCAGCGCATAGTTTGGGGAAGGGAGTATTCTGAGGGTAATATACTGTAGATATTTATTATATACTGAATGGACTGATCACGCAGTTAAGTGTCTGGCGAGGGGAATCAGTGCAGTGCATGGTTTGGGATAGGGAGTGGCCTGAGGGTAATATACTGTAGATATTTATTATATACTGAATGGACTGATCGCGCAGTTAAGTGTCCGGCGAGGGGAATCAGTGCAGCGCATGGTTTGGGGAAGGGAGTGGCCTCAGGGTAATATACTGTAGATATTTATTATATACTGAATGGACTGATCACACAGTTAAGTGTCTGGCGAGGGGAATCAGTGCAGTGCATGGTTTGGGATAGGGAGTGGCCTGAGGGTAATATACTGTAGATATTTATTATATACTGAATGGACTGATCGCGCAGTTAAGTGTCCGGCGAGAGGAATCAGTGCAGTGCATGGTTTGGGGAAGGGAGTGGTCTGAGGGTAATATACAGTAGATATTCATTATATACTGAATGGACTGATCGCGCAGTTAAGTGTCTGGCGAGGGGAATCAGTGCAGCGCATAGTTTGGGGAAGGGAGTGGCCTCAGGGTAATATACCGTAGATATTCATTATATACTGAATGGACTGATCGCGCAGTTAAGTGTCTGGCGAGGGGAATCAGTGCAGCGCATAGTTTGGGGAAGGGAGTGGCCTCAGGGTAATATACTGTAGATATTTATTATATACTGAATGGACTGATCACGCAGTTAAGTGTCCGGCGAGGGGAATCAGTGTAGCGCATGGTTTGGGGAAGGGAGTGGTCTGAGGGTAATATACTGCAGATATTCATTATATACTGAATGGACTGATCGCGCAGTTAAGTGTCCGGTGAGGGGAATCAGTGCAGCGCATAGTTTGGGGAAGGGAGTGGCCTCAGGGTAATATACTGCAGATATTTATTATATACTGAATGGACTGATCACGCAGTTAAGTGTCCGGCGAGGGAAATTAGTGAAGCGCATGGTTTGGGGAAGGGAGTGGTCTGAGGGTAATATACTGTAGATATTTATTATATACTGAATGGACAGATCACGCAGTTAAGTGTCCGGCGAGGGGAATCAGTGCAGTGCAAAGTTTGGGGAAGGGAGTGGTCTGAGGGTAATATAATGTAGATATTTATTATTTACTGAATGGACTGATCACGCAGTTAAGTGTCCGGCGAGGGGAATCAGTGAAGCGCATGGTTTGGGGAAGGGAGTGGCCTCAGGGTAATATACTGTAGATATTTATTATGTACTGAATGGACTGAACACGCAGTTAAGTGTCCGGCGACGGGAATGAGTGCAGCACATGGTTTAGGGAAGGGAGTGG
The DNA here is from genome assembly GCF_040938575.1 of Ambystoma mexicanum. NCBI lineage: Eukaryota > Metazoa > Chordata > Amphibia > Caudata > Ambystomatidae > Ambystoma > Ambystoma mexicanum. Next base: position 24,181,367 of record NC_090935.1, read on the forward strand.
TCTGAGGGTAATATACTGTAGATATTTATTATGTACTGAATGGACTGATCACGCAGTTAAGTGTCTGGCAAGGGGAATCAGTGCAGCGCATAGTTTGGGGAAGGGAGTGGCCTCAGGGTAATATACTGTAGATATTTATTATGTACTGAATGGACTGAACACGCAGTTAAGTGTCCGGCGAGGGGAATGAGTGCAGCGCATGGTTTGGCGAAGGGAGTGGTCTGAGGGTAATATACTGTAGATATTTATTATGTACTGAATGGACTGATCACGCAGTTATGTGTCCGGCAAGGGGAATCAGTGCAGTGCATGGTTTGGGGAAGGGAGTGGTCTGAGGGTAATATACTGTAGATATTTATTATGTACAGAATGGACTGATCACGCAGTTAAGTGTCCGGCAAGGGGAATCAGTGCTGCGCATGGTTTGGGGAAGGGAGTGGTCTGAGGGTAATATACTGTAGATATTTATTATGTACTGAATGGACTGATCACGCAGTTAAGTGTCCGGCGAGAGGAATCAGTGCAGCGCATAGTTTGGGGAAGGGAGTGGTCTGAGGATAATATACAGTAGATATTTATTATATACTGAGTGGACTGATCACGCAATTAAGTGTCAGGAGAGGGGAATCAGTGAAGCGCATGGTTTGGGGAAGGGAGTGGTCTGAGGGTAATATACTGTAGATATTTATTATATACTGAATGGACTGATCACACAGTTAAGTGTCCGGCAAGGGGAATCAGTGCAGCGCATGGTTTGGGGAAGGGAGTGGTCTGAGGGTAATATACTGTAGATATTTATTATGTACTGAATGGACTGATCACGCAGTTAAGTGTCCGGCGAGGGGAATCAGTGCAGCGCATAGTTTGGGGAAGGGAGTGTTCTGAGGGTAATATACTGTAGATATTCATTATATACTGAATGGACTGATCACATAGTTAAGTGTCTGGCAAGGGGAATCAGTGCAGCGCATAGTTTGGGGAAGGGAGTGGTCTGAGGGTAATATACTGTAGATATTTATTATATACTGAATGGACTGATCACGCAGTTAAGTGTCTGGCGAGGGGAATCAGTGCAGTGCATGGTTTGGGATAGGTAGTGGCCTGAGGGTAATATACTGTAGATATTTATTATATACTGAATGGACTGATCGCGCAGTTAAGTGTCCGGCGAGGGGAATCAGTGCAGTGCATGGTTTGGGGAAGGGAGTGGTCTGAGGGTAATATACTGTAGATATTCATTATATACTGAAAGGACTGATCGCGCAGTTAAGTGTCTGGCGAGGGGAATCAGTGCAGCGCATAGTTTGGGGAAGGGAGTGGCCTCAGGGTAATATACTGTAGATATTCATTACATACTGAATGGACTGATCACGCAGTTAAGTGTCCGGCGAGGGGAATCAGTGTAGCGCATGGTTTGGGGAAGGGAGTGGTCTGAGGGTAATATACTGCAGATATTCATTATATACTGAATGGACTGATCGCGCAGTTAAGTGTCCGGTGAGGGGAATCAGTGCAGCGCATAGTTTGGGGAAGGGAGTGGCCTCAGGGTAATATACTGCAGATATTTATTATATACTGAATGGACTGATCACGCAGTTAAGTGTCCGGCGAGGGGAATTAGTGAAGCGCATGGTTTGGGGAAGGGAGTAGTCTGAGGGTAATATACTGTAGATATTTATTATATACTGAATGGACAGATCACGCAGTTAAGTGTCCGGCAAGGGGAATCAGTGCAGCGCATGGTTTGGGGAAGGGAGTGGTCTGAGGGTAATATACTGTAGATATTTATTATGTACTGAATGGACTGATCACGCAGTTAAGTGTCCGGCAAGGGGAATCAGTGCAGCGCATGGTTTGGGGAAGGGAGTGGTCTGAGGGTAATATACTGTAGATATTTATTATGTACTGAATGGACTGATCACGCAGTTAAGTGTCCGGCGAGGGGAATCAGTGCAGCGCATAGTTTGGGGAAAGGAGTGTTCAGAGGGTAATATACTGTAGATATTCATTGTATATTGAATGGACTGATCACGCAGTTAAGTGTCCGGCGAGGGGAATCAGTGCAGCGCATGGTTTGGTGAAGGGAGTGGTATGAGGGTAATATACTGTAGATATTCATTATATACTGAATGGGCTTATCACGCAGTTAAGTGTCCGGCGAGGGGAATCAGTGCAGCGCATAGTTTGGGGAAGGGAGTGTTCTCAGGGTAATATACTGTAGATATTCATTATATACTGAATGGACTGATCACATAGTTAAGTGTCTGGCAAGGGGAATCAGTGCAGCGCATAGTTTGGGGAAGGGAGTGTTCTGAGGGTAATATACTGTAGATATTTATTATATACTGAATGGACTGATCACGCAGTTAAGTGTCTGACGAGGGGAATCAGTGCAGTGCATGGTTTGGGATAGGGAGTGGCCTGAGGGTAATATACTGTAGATATTTATTATATACTGAATGGACTGATCGCGCAGTTAAGTGTCCGGCGAGGGGAATCAGTGCAGTGCATGGTTTGGGGAAGGGAGTGGTCTGAGGGTAATATACAGTAGATATTCATTATATACTAAATGGACTGATCGCGCAGTTAAGTGTCTGGCGAGGGAAATCAGTGCAGCGCATAGTTTGGGGAAGGGAGTGGCCTCAGGGTAATATACTGTAGATATTCATTATATACTGAATGGACTGATCGCGCAGTTAAGTGTCTGGCGAGGGGAATCAGTGCAGCGCATAGTTTGGGGAAGGGAGTGGCCTCAGGGTAATATACTGTAGATATTTATTATATACTGAATGGACTGATCACGCAGTTAAGTGTCCGGCGAGGGGAATCAGTGTAGCGCATGGTTTGGGGAAGGGAGTGGTCTGAGGGTAATATACTGCAGATATTCATTATATACTGAATGGACTGATCGCGCAGTTAAGTGTCCGGTGAGGGGAATCAGTGCAGCGCATAGTTTGGGGAAGGGAGTGGCCTCAGGGTAATATACTGCAGATATTTATTATATACTGAATGGACTGATCACGCAGTTAAGTGTCCGGCGAGGGGAATTAGTGAAGCGCATGGTTTGGGGAAGGGAGTGGTCTGAGGGTAATATACTGTAGATATTTATTATATACTGAATGGACAGATCACGCAGTTAAGTGTCCGGCGAGGGGAATCAGTGCAGTGCAAAGTTTGGGGAAGGGAGTGGTCTGAGGGTAATATAATGTAGATATTTATTATCTACTGAATGGACTGATCACGCAGTTAAGTGTCCGGCGAGGGGAATCAGTGAAGCGCATGGTTTGGGTAAGGGAGTGGCCTCAGGGTAATATACTGTAGATATTTATTATGTACTGAATGGACTGAACACGCAGTTAAGTGTCCGGCGACAGGAATGAGTGCAGCACATGGTTTGGGGAAGGGAGTGGTCTGAGGGTAATATACTGTAGATATTTATTATGTACTGAATGGACTGATCACGCAGTTAAGTGTCCGGCAAGGGGAATCAGTGCAGCGCATAGTTTGGGGAAGGGAGTGGCCTCAGGGTAATATACTGTAGATATTTATTATGTACTGAATGGACTGAACACGCAGTTAAGTGTCCTGCGAGGGGAATGAGTGCAGCGCATGGTTTGGGGAAGGGAGTGGTCTGAGGGTAATATACTGTAGATATTTATTATGTACTGAATGGACTGATCACGCAGTTATGTGTCCGGCAAGGGGAATCAGTGCAGTGCATGGTTTGGGGAAGGGAGTGGTCTGAGGGTAATATACTGTAGATATTTATTATGTACTGAATGGACTGATCACGCAGTTAAGTGTCCGGCAAGGGGAATCAGTGCAGTGCATGGTTTGGGATAGGGAGTGGCCTGAGGGTAATATACTGTAGATATTTATTATATACTGAATGGACTGATCGCGCAGTTAAGTGTCCGGCGAGGGGAATCAGTGCAGCGCATGGTTTGGGGAAGGGAGTGGCCTCAGGGTAATATACTGTAGATATTTATTATATACTGAATGGACTGATCACACAGTTAAGTGTCTGGCGAGGGGAATCAGTGCAGTGCATGGTTTGGGATAGGGAGTGGCCTGAGGGTAATATACTGTAGATATTTATTATATACTGAATGGACTGATCGCGCAGTTAAGTGTCCGGCGAGAGGAATCAGTGCAGTGCATGGTTTGGGGAAGGGAGTGGTCTGAGGGTAATATACAGCAGATATTCATTATATACTGAATGGACTGATCGCGCAGTTAAGTGTCTGGCGAGGGGAATCAGTGCAGCGCATAGTTTGGGGAAGGGAGTGGCCTCAGGGTAATATACCGTAGATATTCATTATATACTGAATGGACTGATCGCGCAGTTAAGTGTCTGGCGAGGGGAATCAGTGCAGCGCATAGTTTGGGGAAGGGAGTGGCCTCAGGGTAATATACTGTAGATATTTATTATATACTGAATGGACTGATCACGCAGTTAATCGTCCGGCGAGGGGAATCAGTGTAGCGCATGGTTTGGGGAAGGGAGTGGTCTGAGGGTAATATACTGCAGATATTCATTATATACTGAATGGACTGATCGCGCAGTTAAGTGTCCGGTGAGGGGAATCAGTGCAGCGCATAGTTTGGGGAAGGGAGTGGCCTCAGGGTAATATACTGCAGATATTTATTATATACTGAATGGACTGATCACGCAGTTAAGTGTCCGGCGAGGGAAATTAGTGAAGCGCATGGTTTGGGGAAGGGAGTGGTCTGAGGGTAATATACTGTAGATATTTATTATATACTGAATGGACAGATCACGCAGTTAAGTGTCCGGCGAGGGGAATCAGTGCAGTGCAAAGTTTGGGGAAGGGAGTGGTCTGAGGGTAATATAATGTAGATATTTATTATTTACTGAATGGACTGATCATGCAGTTAAGTGTCTGGCGAGGGGAATCAGTGAAGCGCATGGTTTGGGGAAGGGAGTGGCCTCAGGGTAATATACTGTAGATATTTATTATGTACTGAATGGACTGAACACGCAGTTAAGTGTCCGGCGACGGGAATGAGTGCAGCACATGGTTTGGGGAAGGGAGTGGTCTGAGGGTAATATACTGTAGATATTTATTATGTACTGAATGGACTGATCACGCAGTTAAGTGTCCGGCAAGGGGAATCAGTGCAGCGCATAGTTTGGGGAAGGGAGTGGCCTCAGGGTAATATACTGTAGATATTTATTATGTACTGAATGGACTGAACACGCAGTTAAGTGTCCGGCGAGGGGAATGAGTGCAGCGCATGGTTTGGGGAAGGGAGTGGTCTGAGGGTAATATACTGTAGATATTTATTATGTACTGAATGGACTGATCACGCAGTTATGTGTCCGGCAAGGGGAATCAGTGCAGTGCATGGTTTGGGGAAGGGAGTGGTCTGAGGGTAATATACTGTAGATATTTATTATGTACTGAATGGACTGATCACGCAGTTAAGTGTCCGGCAAGGGGAATCAGTGCTGCGCATGGTTTGGGGAAGGGAGTGGTCTGAGGGTAATATACTGTAGATATTTATTATGTACTGAATGGACTGATCACGCAGTTAAGTGTCCGGCGAGAGGAATCAGTGCAGCGCATAGTTTGGGGAAGGGAGTGGTCTGAGGGTAATATACAGTAGATATTTATTATATACTGAGTGGACTGATCACGCAATTAAGTGTCCGGAGAGGGGAATCAGTGAAGCGCATGGTTTGGGGAAGGGAGTGGTCTGAGGGTAATATACTGTAGATATTTATTATATACTGAATGGACTGATCACGCAGTTAAGTGTCCGGCAAGGGGAATCAGTGCAGCGCATGGTTTGGGGAAGGGAGTGGTCTGAGGGTAATATACTGTAGATATTTATTATGTACTGAATGGACTGATCACGCAGTTAAGTGTCCGGCGAGGGGAATCAGTGCAGCGCATAGTTTGGGGAAGGGAGTGTTCTGAGGGTAATATACTGTAGATATTCATTATATACTGAATGGACTGATCACATAGTTAAGTGTCTGGCAAGGGGAATCAGTGCAGCACATAGTTTGGGGAAGGGAGTGGTCTGAGGGTAATATACTGTAGATATTTATTATATACTGAATGGACTGATCACGCAGTTAAGTGTCTGGCGAGGGGAATCAGTGCAGTGCATGGTTTGGGATAGGTAGTGGCCTGAGGGTAATATACTGTAGATATTTATTATATACTGAATGGACTGATCGCGCAGTTAAGTGTCCGGCGAGGGGAATCAGTGCAGTGCATGGTTTGGGGAAGGGAGTGGTCTGAGGGTAATATACTGTAGATATTCATTATATACTGAATGGACTGATCGCGCAGTTAAGTGTCTGGCGAGGGGAATCAGTGCAGCGCATAGTTTGGGGAAGGGAGTGGCCTCAGGGTAATATACTGTAGATATTCATTACATACTGAATGGACTGATCACGCAGTTAAGTGTCCGGCGAGGGGAATCAGTGTAGCGCATGGTTTGGGGAAGGGAGTGGTCTGAGGGTAATATACTGCAGATATTCATTATATACTGAATGGACTGATCGCGCAGTTAAGTGTCCGGTGAGGGGAATCAGTGCAGCGCATAGTTTGGGGAAGGGAGTGGCCTCAGGGTAATATACTGCAGATATTTATTATATACTGAATGGACTGATCACGCAGTTAAGTGTCCGGCGAGGGGAATTAGTGAAGCGCATGGTTTGGGGAAGGGAGTAGTCTGAGGGTAATATACTGTAGATATTTATTATATACTGAATGGACAGATCGCGCAGTTAAGTGTCCGGCAAGGGGAATCAGTGCAGCGCATGGTTTGGGGAAGGGAGTGGTCTGAGGGTAATATACTGTAGATATTTATTATGTACTGAATGGACTGATCACGCAGTTAAGTGTCCGGCAAGGGGAATCAGTGCAGCGCATGGTTTGGGGAAGGGAGTGGTCTGAGGGTAATATACTGTAGATATTTATTATGTACTGAATGGACTGATCACGCAGTTAAGTGTCCGGCGAGGGGAATCAGTGCAGCGCATAGTTTGGGGAAAGGAGTGTTCAGAGGGTAATATACTGTAGATATTCATTGTATATTGAATGGACTGATCACGCAGTTAAGTGTCCGGCGAGGGGAATCAGTGCAGCGCATGGTTTGGTGAAGGGAGTGGTATGAGGGTAATATACTGTAGATATTCATTATATACTGAATGGGCTTATCACGCAGTTAAGTGTCCGGCGAGGGGAATCAGTGCAGCGCATAGTTTGGGGAAGGGAGTGTTCTGAGGGTAATATACTGTAGATATTCATTATATACTGAATGGACTGATCACATAGTTAAGTGTCTGGCAAGGGGAATCAGTGCAGCGCATAGTTTGGGGAAGGGAGTGTTCTGAGGGTAATATACTGTAGATATTTATTATATACTGAATGGACTGATCACGCAGTTAAGTGTCTGGCGAGGGTAATCAGTGCAGTGCATGGTTTGGGATAGGGAGTGGCCTGAGGGTAATATACTGTAGATATTTATTATATACTGAATGGACTGATCGCGCAGTTAAGTGTCCGGCGAGGGGAATCAGTGCAGTGCATGGTTTGGGGAAGGGAGTGGTCTGAGGGTAATATACAGTAGATATTCATTATATACTGAATGGACTGATCGCGCAGTTAAGTGTCTGGCGAGGGAAATCAGTGCAGCGCATAGTTTGGGGAAGGGAGTGGCCTCAGGGTAATATACTGTAGATATTCATTATATACTGAATGGACTGATCGCGCAGTTAAGTGTCTGGCGAGGGGAATCAGTGCAGCGCATAGCTTGGGGAAGGGAGTGGCCTCAGGGTAATATACTGTAGATATTTATTATATACTGAATGGACTGATCACGCAGTTAAGTGTCCGGCGAGGGGAATCAGTGTAGCGCATGGTTTGGGGAAGGGAGTGGTCTGAGGGTAATATACTGCAGATATTCATTATATACTGAATGGACTGATCGCGCAGTTAAGTGTCCGGTGAGGGGAATCAGTGCAGCGCATAGTTTGGGGAAGGGAGTGGCCTCAGGGTAATATACTGCAGATATTTATTATATACTGAATGGACTGATCACGCAGTTAAGTGTCCGGCGAGGGGAATTAGTGAAGCGCATGGTTTGGGGAAGGGAGTGGTCTGAGGGTAATATACTGTAGATATTTATTATATACTGAATGGACAGATCACGCAGTTAAGTGTCCGGCGAGGGGAATCAGTGCAGTGCAAAGTTTGGGGAAGGGAGTGGTCTGAGGGTAATATAATGTAGATATTTATTATCTACTGAATGGACTGATCACGCAGTTAAGTGTCCGGCGAGGGGAATCAGTGAAGCGCATGGTTTGGGGAAGGGAGTGGCCTCAGGGTAATATACTGTAGATATTTATTATGTACTGAATGGACTGAACACGCAGTTAAGTGTCCGGCGACAGGAATGAGTGCAGCACATGGTTTGGGGAAGGGAGTGGTCTGAGGGTAATATACTGTAGATATTTATTATGTACTGAATGGACTGATCACGCAGTTAAGTGTCCGGCAAGGGGAATCAGTGCAGCGCATAGTTTGGGGAAGGGAGTGGCCTCAGGGTAATATACTGTAGATATTTATTATGTACTGAATAGACTGAACACGCAGTTAAGTGTCCTGCGAGGGGAATGAGTGCAGCGCATGTTTGGGGAAGGGAGTGGTCTGAGGGTAATATACTGTAGATATTTATTATGTACTGAATGGACTGATCACGCAGTTATGTGTCCGGCAAGGGGAATCAGTGCAGTGCATCGTTTGGGGAAGGGAGTGGTCTGAGGGTAATATACTGTAGATATTTATTATGTACTGAATGGACTGATCACGCAGTTAAGTGTCCGGCAAGGGGAATCAGTGCAGCTCATGGTTTGGGGAAGGGAGTGGTCTGAGGGTAATATACTGTAGATATTTATTATGTACTGAATGGACTGATCACGCAGTTAAGTGTCCGGCGAGGGGAATCAGTGCAGCGCATAGTTTGGGGAAGGGAGTATTCTGAGGCTAATATACAGTAGATATTTATTATATACTGAGTGGACTGATCATGCAATTAAGTGTCCGGAGAGGGGAATCAGTGAAGCGCATGGTTTGGGGAAGGGAGTGGTCTGAGGGTAATATACTGTAGATATTTATTATATAGTGAATGGACTGATCACGCAGTTAAGTGTCCGGCAAGGGGAATCCGTGCAGCGCATGGTTTGGGGAAGGGAGTGGTCTGAGGGTAATATACTGTAGATATTTATTATGTACTGAATGGACTGATCACGCAGTTAAGTGTCCGGCGAGGGGAATCAGTGAAGCGCATGATTTGGGGAAGGGAGTGGTCTGAGGGTAATATACTGTAGATATGTATTATATACTGAATGGACTGATCATGCAGTTAAGTGTCCGGCCAGGGGAATCTGGCCAGCACATGGTTTGGGGAAGGGAGCGGTCTGAGAGTGATATACTGTAGATATTTATTATATACTGAATGGACTTATCACGCAGATAAGTGTCCGGCGAGGGGAATCAGTGAAGCGCATGGTTTGGGGAAGGGAGTGGTCTGTGGGTAATATACTGTAGATATGTATTATATACTGAATGGACTGATCACGCAGTTAAGAGTCCGGCCAGGGGAATCTGGCCAGCACATGGTTTGGGGAAGGGAGTGGTCTGGGGGTAATATACTGTAGATATTTATTATATACTGAATGGACTGATCATGCAGTTAAGTGTCTGGCAAGGGGAATCAGTGCAGCGCAAAGGTTGGGGAAGGGAGTGGTCTGGGGTAATATACTGTAGATATTTATTATATACTGAATGGACTGATCACGCAGTTAAGTGTCTGGCGAGGGGAATCAGTGCAGCGCATGGTTTGGGGAAGGGAGTGGTCTGAGGGTAATATACTGTAGATATTTATTATGTACTGAATGGACTGATCACGCAGTTAAGTGTCCGGCAAGGGGAATCAGTGGAGCGCATGGTTTGGGGAAGGGAGTGGTCTGAGGGTAATATACTGTAGATATTTATTATGTACTGAATGGACTGATCATGCAGTTAAGTGTCCGGCGAGGGGAATCAGTGCAGCGCATAGTTTGGGGAAAGGAATGTTCTGAGGGTAATATACTGTAGATATTCATTGTATATTGAATGGACTGATCACGCAGTTAAGTGTCCGGCGAGGGGAATCAGTGCAGCGCATGGTTTAGTGAAGGGAGTGGTATGAGGGTAATATACTGTAGATATTCATTATATACTGAATGGGCTTATCACGCAGTTAAGTGTCCGGCGAGGGGAATCAGTGCAGCGCATAGTTTGGGGAAGGGAGTGTTCTGAGGGTAATATACTGTAGATATTCATTATATACTGAATGGACTAATCACATAGTTAAGTGTCTGGCAAGGGGAATCCGTGCAGCGCATAGTTTGGGGAAGGGAGTGTTCTGAGGGTAATATACTGTAGATATTTATTATATACTGAATGGACTGATCGCGCAGTTAAGTGTCCGGCGAGGGGAATCAGTGCAGTGCATGGTTTAGGGAAGGGAGTGGTCTGAGGGTAATATACTGTAGATATTCATTATATACTGAATGGACTGATCGCGCAGTTAAGTGTCTGGCGAGGGGAATCAGTGCAGCGCATAGTTTGGGGAAGGGAGTGGCCTCAGGGTAATATACTGTAGATATTCATTATATACTGAATGGACTGATCGCGCAGTTAAGTGTCTGGCGAGGGGAATCAGTGCAGCGCATAGTTTGGGGAAGGGAGTGGCCTCAGGGTAATATACTGTAGATATTTATTATATACTGAATGGACTGATCACGCAGTTAAGTGTCCGGCGAGGGGAATCAGTGCAGCGCATGGTTTGGGGAAGGGAGTGGTCTGAGGGTAATATACTTCAGATATTCATTATATACTGAATGGACTGATCGCGCAGTTAAGTGTCCGGTGAGGGGAATCAGTGCAGCGCATAGTTTGGGGAAGGGAGTGGCCTCAGGGTAATATACTGCAGATATTTATTATATACTGAATGGACTGATCACGTAGTTAAGTGTCCGGCAAGGGGAATTAGTGAAGCGCATGGTTTGGGGAAGGGAGTGGTCTGAGGGTAATATACTGTAGATATTTATTATGTACTGAATGGACAGATCACGCAGTTAAGTGTCCGGCGAGGGGAATCAGTGCAGTGCAAAGTTTGGGGAAGGGAGTGGTCTGAGGGTAATATAATGTAGATATTTATTATATACTGAATGGACTGATCACGCAGTTAAGTGTCCGGCAAGGGGAATCAGTGCAGCGCATGGTTTGGGGAAGGGAGTGGTCTGAGGGTAATATACTGTAGATATTTATTATACACTGAATGGACTGATCACGCAGTTAAGTGTCCGGCAAGGGGAATCAGTGCAGCGCATGGTTTGGGGAAGGGAGTGGTCTGAGGGTAATATACTGTAGATATTTATTATGTACTGAATGGACTGATCACGCAGTTAAGTGTCCGGGAAGGGGAATCAGTGCAGCGCATGGTTTGGGGAAGGGAGTGGTCTGAGGGTAATATACTGTTGATATTTATTATGTACTGAATGGACTGATCACGCAGTTAAGTGTCCGGCAAGGGGAATCAGTGCAGCGCATGGTTTGGGGAAGGGAGTGGTCTGAGGGTAATATACTGTAGATATTTATTATGTACTGAATGTACTGATCACGCAGTTAAGTGTCCGGCAAGGGGAATCAGTGCAGCGCATGGTTTGGGGAAGGGAGTGGTCTGAGGGTAATATACTGTAGATATTTATTATGTACTGAATGGACTGATCACGCAGTTAAGTGTCTGGTGAGGGGAATCAGTGCAGCGCATGGTTTGGGTAAGGGAGTGGTCTGAGGGTAATATACTGTAGATATTTATTATGTACTGAATGGACTGATCACGCAGTTAAGTGTTCGGCAAGGGGAATCAGTGCAGCGCATGGTTTGGGGAAGGGAGTGGTCTGAGGGTAATATACTGTAGATATTTATTATGTACTGAATGGACTGATCACGCAGTTAAGTGTCCGGCAAGGGGAATCAGTGGAGCGCATGGTTTGGGGAAGGGTGTGGTCTGAGGGTAATATACTGTAGATATTTATTATGTACTGAATGGACTGATCACGCAGTTAAGTGTCCGGCGAGGGGAATCAGTGCAGCGCATAGTTTGGGGAAAGGAATGTTCTGACGGTAATATACTGTAGATATTCATTGTATATTGAATGGACTGATCACGCAGTTAAGTGTCCGGCGAGGGGAATCAGTGCAGCGCATGGTTAGGTGAAGGGAGTGGTATGAGGGTAATATACTGTAGATATTCATTATATACTGAATGGGCTTATCACGCAGTTAAGTGTTCGGCGAGGGGAATCAGTGCAGCGCATAGTTTGGGGAAGGGAGTGTTCTGAGGGTAATATACTGTAGATATTCATTATATACTGAATGGACTGATCACATAGTTAAGTGTCTGGCAAGGGGAATCCGTGCAGCGCATAGTTTGGGGAAGGGAGTGTTCTGAGGGTAATATACTGTAGATATTTATTATATACTGAATGGACTGATCGCGCAGTTAAGTGTCCGGCGAGGGGAATCAGTGCAGTGCATGGTTTGGGGAAGGGAGTGGTGTGAGGGTAATATACTGTAGATATTCATTATATACTGAATGGACTGATCGCGCAGTTAAGTGTCTGGCGAGGGGAATCAGTGCAGCGCATAGTTTGGGGAAGGGAGTGGCCTCAGGGTAATATACTGTAGATATTCATTATATACTGAATGGACTGATCGCGCAGTTAAGTGTCTGGCGAGGGGAATCAGTGCAGCGCATAGTTTGGGGAAGGGAGTGGCCTCAGGGTAATATACTGTAGATTTTTATTATATACTGAATGGACTGATCACGCAGTTAAGTGTCCGGCGAGGGGAATCAGTGCAGCGCATGGTTTGGGGAAGGGAGTGGTCTGAGGGTAATATACTGTAGATATTTATTATGTACTGAATGGACAGATCACGCAGTTAAGTGTCCGGCGAGGGGAATCAGTGCAGTGCAAAGTTTGGGGAAGGGAGTGGTCTGAGGGTAATATAATGTAGATATTTATTATATACTGAATGGACTGATCACGCAGTTAAGTGTCCGGCGAGGGGAATCAGTGAAGCGCGTGGTTTGGGGAAGGGAGTGGCCTCAGGGTAATATACTGTAGATATTTATTATGTACTGAATGGACTGAACACGCAGTTAAGTGTCCGGCGAGGGGAATGAGTGCAGCGCATGGTTTGGGGAAGGGAGTGGTCTGAGGGTAATATACTGTAGATATTTATTATGTACTGAATGGACTGATCACGCAGTTAAGTGTCCGGCGAGGGGAATCAGTGCAGCGCATAGTTTGGGGAAGGGAGTGGCCTCAGGGTAATATACTGTAGATATTTATTATGTACTGAATGGACTGAACACGCAGTTAAGTGTCCGGCGAGGGGAATGAGTGCAGCGCATGGTTTGGGGAAGGGAGTGGTCTGAGGGTAATATACTGTAGATATTTATTATGTACTGAATGGACTGATCACGCAGTTATGTGTCCGGCAAGGGGAATCAGTGCAGTGCATGGTTTGGGGAAGGGAGTGGTCTGAGGGTAATATATTGTAGATATTTATTATGTACTGAATGGACTGATCACGCAGTTAAGTGTCCGGCAAGGGGAATCAGTGCAGCGCATGGTTTAGGGAAGGGAGTGGTCTGAGGGTAATATACTGTAGATATGTATTATGTACTGAATGGACTGATCACGCAGTTAAGTGTCCGGCAAGGGGAATCAGTGCAGCGCATGGTTTGGGGAAGGGAGTGGCCTGAGGGTAATATACTGTGGATATTTATTATATACTGAATGGACTGATCACGCAGTTAAGTGTCCGGCAAGGGGAATCAGTGCAGCGCATGGTTTGGGGAAGGGAGTGGTCTGAGGGTAATATACTGTAGATATTTATTATGTACTGAATGGACTGATCACGCAGTTATGTGTCCGGCAAGGGGAATCAGTGCAGCGCATGGTTTGGGGAAGGGAGTGGTCTGAGGGTAATATACTGTAGATATTTATTATACACTGAATGGACTGATCACGCAGTTAAGTGTCCGGCAAGGGGAATCAGTGCAGCGCATGGTTTGGGGAAGGGAGTGGTCTGAGGGTAATATACTGTAGATATTTATTATGTACTGAATGGACTGATCACGCAGTTAAGTGTCCGGGAAGGGGAATCAGTGCAGCGCATGGTTTGGGGAAGGGAGTGGTCTGAGGGTAATATACTGTTGATATTTATTATGTACTGAATGGACTGATCACGCAGTTAAGTGTCCGGCAAGGGGAATCAGTGCAGCGCATGGTTTGGGGAAGGGAGTGGTCTGAGGGTAATATACTGTAGATATTTATTATGTACTGAATGGACTGATCACGCAGTTAAGTGTCCGGCAAGGGAAATCAGTGCAGCGCATGGTTTGGGGAAGGGAGTGGTCTGAGGGTAATATACTGTAGATATTTATTATGTACTGAATGGACTTATCACGCTGTTAAGTGTCCGGCGAGGGGAATCAGTGAAGCGCATGGTTTGGGGAAGGGAGTGGTCTGAGGGTAATATACTGTAGATATTTATTATATACTGAATGGACTTATCACGCAGTTAAGTGTCCGGCGAGGGGAATCAGTGAAGCGCATGGTTTGGGGAAGGGAGTGGTCTGAGGGTAATATACTGTAGATATTTACTATGTACTGAATGGACTTATCACGCAGTTAAGTGTCCGGCGAGGGGAATCAGTGAAGGCATGGTTTGGGGAAGGGAGTGGTCTGAGGGTAATATACTGTAGATATTTATTATATACTGAATTGACTGATCACGCAGTTAAGTGTCCGGCGAGCGGAATCAGTGAAGCGCATGGTTTGGGGAAGGGAGTGGCCTCAGGGTAATATACTGTAGATATTTATTATGTACTGAATGGACTGATCACGCAGTTAAGTGTCCGGCAAGGGGAATCAGTGCAGCGCATAGTTTGGGGAAGGGAGTGGCCTCAGGGTAATATACTGTAGATATTTATTATGTACTGAATGGACTGAACACGCAGTTACGTGTCCGGCGAGGGGAATGAGTGCAGCGCATGGTTTGGGGAAGGGAGTGGTCTGAGGGTAATATACTGTAGATATTTATTATGTACTGAATGGACTGATCACGCAGTTATGTGTCCGGCAAGGGGAATCAGTGCAGTGCATTTGTTTGGGGAAGGGAGTGGTCTGAGGGTAATATACTGTAGATATTTATTATGTACTGAATGGACTGATCACGCAGTTAAGTGTCCGGCAAGGGGAATCAGTGCAGCGCATGGTTTGGGGAAGGGAGTGGTCTGAGGGTAATATACTGTAGATATTTATTATGTACTGAATGGACTGATCACACAGTTAAGTGTCAGGCAAGGGGAATCAGTGCAGCGCATGGTTTGGGGAAGGGAGTGGCCTGAGGGTAATATACTGTAGATATTTATTATATACTGAATGGACTGATCACGCAGTTAAGTGTCCGGCAAGGGGAATCAGTGCAGCGCATGGTTTGGGGCAGGGAGTGGTCTGAGGGTAATATACTGTAGATATTTATTATGTACTGAATGGACTGATCACGCAGTTATGTGTCCGGCAAGGGGAATCAGTGCAGTGCATGGTTTGGGGAAGGGAGTGGTCTGAGGGTAATATACTGTAGATATTTATTATGTACTGAATGGACTGATCACGCAGTTAAGTGTCCGGCAAGGGGAATCAGTGCAGCGCATGGTTTGGGGAAGGGAGTGGTCTGAGGGTAATATACTGTAGATATTTATTATGTACTGAATGGACTGATCACGCAGTTAAGTGTCCGGCAAGGGGAATCAGTGCAGCGCATGGTTTGGGGAAGGGAGTGGTCTGAGGGTAATATACTGTAGATATTTATTATACACTGAATGGACTGATCACGCAGTTAAGTGTCCGGCAAGGGGAATCAGTGCAGCGCATGGTTTGGGGAAGGGAGTGGTCTGAGGGTAATATACTGTAGATATTTATTATGTACTGAATGGACTGATCACGAAGTTAAGTGTCCGGGAAGGGGAATCAGTGCAGCGCATGGTTTGGGGAAGCGAGTGGTCTGAGGGTAATCTACTGTTGATATTTATTATGTACTGAATGGACTGATCACGCAGTTAAGTGTCCGGCAAGGGGAATCAGTGCAGCGCATGGTTTGGGGAAGGGAGTGGTCTGAGGGTAATATACTGTAGATATTTATTATGTACTGAATGGACTGATCACGCAGTTAAGTGTCCGGCAAGGGGAATCAGTGCAGCGCATGGTTTGGGGAAGGGAGTGGTCTGAGGGTAATATACTGTAGATATTTATTATGTACTGAATGGACTGATCACGCAGTTAAGTGTCCGGCAAGGGAAATCAGTGCAGCGCATAGTTTGGGGAAGGGAGTGTTCTGAGGGTAATATACTGTAGATATTTATTGTATACTGAATGGACTGATCACGCAGTTAAGTGTCCGGCGAGGGGAATCAGTGAAGCACATGGTTTGGGGAAGGGAGTGGTCTGAGGGTAATATACTGTAGATATTTATTATATACTGAATGAACTTATCACGCAGTTAAGTGTCCAGCGAGGGGAATCAGTGAAGCGCATGGTTTGGGGAAGGGAGTGGTCTGAGGGTAATGTACTGTAGATATTTATTATATACTGAATGGACTTATCACGCTGTTAAGTGTCCGGCGAGGGGAATCAGTGAAGCGCATGGTTTGGGGAAGGGAGTGGTCTGAGGGTAATATACTGTAGATATTTATTATATACTGAATGGACTTATCATGCAGTTAAGTGTCCGGCGAGGGGAATCAGTGAAGCGCATGGTTTGGGGAAGGGAGTGGTCTGAGGGTAATATACTGTAGATATTTATTATGTACTGAATGGACTTATCACGCAGTTAAGTGTCCGGCGAGGGGAATCAGTGAAGGCATGGTTTGGGGAAGGGAGTGGTCTGAGGGTAATATAATGTAGATATTTATTATATACTGAATGGACTGATCACGCAGTTAAGTGTCCGGCGAGCGGAATCAGTGAAGCGCATGGTTTGGGGAAGGGAGTGGCCTCAGGGTAATATACTGTAGATATTTATTATATACTGAATGGACTGATCACGCAGTTAAGTGTCCGGCGAGGCGAATCAGTGAAGCGCATAGTTTGGGGAAGGGAGTGGTCTGAGGGTAATATACTGCAGATATTTATTACATACTAAATGGGCTTATCACGCAGTTAAGTGTCCGGTGAGGGGAATCAGTGAAGCGCATGGTTTGTGGAAGGGAGTGGTCTGAGGGTAATATACTGTAGATATTAATTATATACTGAATGGACTGATCACGCAGTTAAGTGTCCGGCGAGGGGAATCAGTGAAGCGCATGGTTTGGGGAAGGGAGTGGTCTGAGGGTAATATACTGTCGATATTTATTATATACTGAATGGACTTATCACGCAGTTAAGTGTCCGGCGAGGGGAATCAGTGAAGCGCATGGTTTGGGGAAGGGAGTGGTCTGAGGGTAATATACTGCAGATATTTATTATATACTGAATGGACTGATCACGCAGTTAAGTGTCCGGCGAGGGGAATCAGTGCAGCGCATAGTTTGGGGGAAGGGAGTGGTCTGAGGGTAATATACTGCAGATATTTATTATATACTGAATGGACTGATCACGCAGTTAAGTGTCCGGCGAGGGGAATCAGTGCAGCGCATGGTTTGGGGAAGGGAGTGGTCTGAGGGTAATATACTGTAGATATTTATTATATACTGAATGGACTGATCACGCAGTTAAGTGTCCGGCGAGGGGAATCAGTGAAGCGCATGGTTTGTGGAAGGGAGTGGTCTGAGGGTAATATACTGTAGATATTTTTTATATACTGAATGTACTGATCACATAGTTAAGTGTCTGGCGAGGGTAATCAGTGCAGCGCATGGGTTGGGGAAGGGAGTGGTCTGAGGGTAATATACTGTAGATATTTATTATATACTGAATGGACAGATCATGCAGTTAAGTATCCGGCCAGGGGAATCAGTGCAGCGCATGGTTTGGGGAAGGGAGTGGTCTGAGGGTAATATACTGTAGATATTTATTATATACTGAATGGACAGATCACGCAGTTAAGTGTCCGGCGAGGGGAATCAGTGCAGCGCATGGTTTGGGGAAGGGAGTGGTCTGAGGGTAATATACTGTAGATATTTATTATATACTGAATGTACTGATCACATAGTTAAGTGTCTGGCGAGGGGAATCAGTGCAGCGCATGGTTTGGGGAAGGGAGTGGTCTGAGGGTAATATACTCTAGATATTTATTATATACTGAATGGACTGATCACATAGTTAAGTGTCTGGCGAAGGGAATCAGTGCAGCGCATGGTTTGGGGAAGGGAGTGGTCTGAGGGTAATATACTGTAGATATTTATTATATACTGAATGGACAGATCACGCAGTTAAGTGTCCGGCCAGGGGAATCAGGCAAGCGCATGGTTTGGGGAAGGGAGTGGTCTGAGGGTAATATACTGTAGATATTTATTATATACTGAATGGACAGATCACGCAGTTAAGTGTCCGGCGAGGGGAATCAGTGCAGCGCATGGTTTGCGGAAGGGAGTGGTCTGAGGGTAATATACTGTAGATATTTATTATATACTGAATGGACTGATCACATAGTTAAGTGTCTGGCGAGGGCAATCAGTGCAGCGCATGGTTTGGGGAAGGGAGTGGTCTGAGGGTAATATACTGTAGATATTTATTATATACTGAATGGACTGATCACGCAGTTAAGTGTCCCGCGAGGGGAATCAGTGAAGCGCATGGTTTGGGGAAGGGAGTGGCCTCAGGGTAATATACTGTAGATATTTATTATATACTGAATGGACTGTTCACGCAGTTAAGTGTCCGGCGAGGGGAATCAGTGCAGCGCATGGTTTGGGGAAGGGAGTGGTCTGAGGGTAATATACTGTAGATATTTATTATATACTGAATGGACTGATCACATAGTTAAGTGTCTGGCGAGGGGAATCAGTGCAGCGCATGGTTTGGGGAAGGGAGTGGTCTGAGGGTAATATACTGTATATATTTATTATATACTGAATGGACTGATCACGCAGTTAAGTGTCCGGCGAGCGGAATCAGTGAAGCGCATGGTTTGGGGAAGGGAGTGGCCTCAGGGTAATATACTGTAGATATTTATTATATACTGAATGGACTGATCACATAGTTAAGTGTCTGGCGAGGGGAATCAGTGCAGCGCATGGTTTGGGGAAGGGAGTGGTCTGAGGGTAATATACTGTAGATATTTAATATATACTGAATGGACAGATCACACAGTTAAGTGTCCGGCCAGGGGAATCAGTGCAGCGCATGGTTTGGGGAAGGGAGTGGTCTGAGGGTAATATACTGTAGATATTTATTATATACTGAATGGACAGATCACGCAGTTAAGTGTCCGGCGAGGGGAATCAGTGCAGCGCAAAGTTTGGGGAAGGGAGTGGTCTGAGGGTAATATTCTGTAGATATTCATTATATACTGAATGGAAAGATCGCGCAGTTAAGTGTCCGGCGAGGGGAATCAGGTCAGCACCTAGTTTGGGGAAGGGAGTGGTCTGAGGGTAATATACTGTAGATATTTATTATATACTGAAGGGACAGATCACGCAGTTAAGTGTCCGGCGAGGGGAATCAGTGCAGCGCAAAGTTTGGGGAAGGGAGTGGTCTGAGGGTAATATTCTATAGATATTCATTATATACTGAATGGCAGATCACGCAGTTAAGTGTCCGGCGAGGGGAATCAGTGCAGCGCAAAGTTTGGGGAAGGGAGTGGTCTGAGGGTAATATACTGTAGATATTCATTATATACTGAATGGACAGATCATGCAGTTAAGTGTCCGGCGAGGGGAATCAGTGCAGCGCAAAGTTTGGGGAAGGGAGTGGTCTGAGGGTAATATTCTGTAGATATTCATTATATACTGAATGGACAGATCGTGCAGTTAAGATTCCGGTGAGGGGAATCAGGTCAGCACATAGTTTGGGGAAGGGAGTGGTCTGAGGGTAATATACTGTAGATATTTATTATATACTGAATGGACTTATCACATAGTTAAGTGTCTGGCGAGGAGAATCAGTGCAGCGCATGGTTTGGGGAAGGGAGTGGTCTGAGGGTAATATACTCTAGATATTTATTATATACTGAATGGACTGATCACATAGTTAAGTGTCTGGCGAGGGGAATCAGTGCAGCGCATGGTTTGGGGAAGGGAGTGGTCTGAGGGTAATATACTGTAGATATTTATTATATACTGAATGGACAGATCACGCAGTTAAGTGTCCGGCCAGGGGAATCAGTGCAGCGCATGGTTTGGGGAAGGGAGTGGTCTGAGGGTAATATACTGTAGATATTTATTATATACTGAATGGACAGATCACGCAGTTAAGTGTCTGGCGAGGGGAATCAGTGCAGCGCATGGTTTGGGGAAGGGAGTGGTCTGAGGGTAATATAATGTAGATATTTATTATATACTGAATGAACTGATCACATAGTTAAGTGTCTGGCGAGGGGAATCAGTGCAGCGCATGGTTTGGGGAAGGGAGTGGTCTGAGGGTAATATACTTTAGATATTTATTATATACTGAATGTACTGATCACATAGTTAACTGTCTGGCGAGGGGAATCAGTGCAGCGCATGGTTTGGGGAAGGGAGTGGTCTGAGGGTAATATACTGTTGATATTTATTATATACAAAATGGACAGATCACACAGTTAAGTGTCCGGCGAGGGGAATCAGTGCAGCGCATGGTTTGGGGAAGGGAGTGGTCTGAGGGTAATATAATGTAGATATTTATTATATACTGAATGTACTGATCACATAGTTAAGAGTTTGGCGAGGGGAATCAGTGCAGCGCATGGTTTGGGGAAGGGAGTGGCCTCAGGGTAATATGCTGTAGATATTTATTATATACTGAATGGACTGATCACGCAGTTAAGTGTCCGGCGAGGGGAATCAGTGCAGCGCATGCTTTGGGGAAGGGAGTGGTCTGAGGGTAATATACTGTAGATATTTATTATATACTGAATGGACTGATCACATAGTTAAGTGTCTGGCGAGGGGAATCAGTGCAGCGCATGGTTTGGGGAAGGGAGTGGTCTGAGGGTAATATACTGTAGATATTTATTATATACTGAATGGACTGATCACACAGTTAAGTGTCCGGCGAGGGGAATCAGTGAAGCGCATGGTTTGGGGAAGGGAGTGGTCTGAGGGTAATATACTGTAGATATTTATTATATACTGAATGTACTGATCACATAGTTAAGTGTCTGGCGAGGGGAATCGGTGCAGCGCATGGTTGGGGGAAGGGAGTGGTCTGAGGGTAATATACTGTAGATATTTATTATATACTGAATGGACAGATCACGCAGTTAAGTTTCCGGCCAGGGGAATCAGTGCAGCGCATGGTTTGGGGAAGGGAGTGGTCTGAGGGTAATATACTGTAGATATTTATTATATACTGAATGGACAGATCACACAGTTAAGTGTCCGGCGAGGGGAATCAGTGCAGCGCATGGTTTGGGGAAGGGAGTGGTCTGGGGGTAATATAATGTAGATATTTATTATATACTGAATGTACTGATCACATAGTTAAGTGTCTGGCGAGGGGAATCAGTGCAGCGCATGGTTTGGGGAAGGGAGTGGCCTCAGGGTAATATACTGTAGATATGTATTATATACTGAATGGACAGATCACGCAGTTAAGTGTCCGGCCAGGGGAATCAGTGCAGCGCATGGTTTGGGGAAGGGAGTGGTCTGAGTGTAATATACTGTAGATATTTATTATATACTGAATGGACAGATCACGCAGTTAAGTGTCCGGCGAGGGGAATCAGTGCAGCGCATGGTTTGGGGAAGGGAGTGGTCTGAGGGTAATATAATGTAGATATTTATTATATACTGAATGTACTGATCACATAGTTAAGTGTCTGGCGAGGGGAATCAGTGCAGCGCATGGTTTGGGGAAGGGAGTGGTCTGAGGGTAATATACTCTAGATATTTATTATATACTGAATGTACTGATCACATAGTTAAGTGTCTGGCGAGGGGAATCGGTGCAGCGCATGGTTTGGGGAAGGGAGTGGTCTGAGGGTAATATACTGTAGATATTTATTATATACTGAATGGACAGATCACGCAGTTAAGTTTCCGGACAGGGGAATCAGTGCAGCGCATGGTTTGTGGAAGGGAGTGGTCTGAGGGTAATATACTGTAGATATTTATTATATACTGAATGGACAGATCACACAGTTAAGTGTCCGGCGAGGGGAATCAGTGCAGCGCATGGTTTGGGGAAGGGAGTGGTCTGGGGGTAATATAATGTAGATATTTATTATATACTGAATGTACTGATCACATAGTTAAGTGTCTGGCGAGGGGAATCAGTGCAGCGCATGGTTTGGGGAAGGGAGTGGCCTCAGGGTAATATACTGTAGATATTTATTATATACTGAATGGACTGATCACGCAGTTAAGTATGCGGCGAAGGGAATCAATGCAGCAACTGGTTTGGGGATGGGAGTGGTCTGAGGGTAATATACTGTAGATATTTATTATATACTGAATGGACTGATCACATAGTTAAGTGTCTGGCGAGGGGAATCAGTGCAGCGCATGGTTTGGGGAAGGGAGTGGTCTGAGGGTAATATACTGTAGATATTTATTATATACTGAATGGACTGATCACACAGTTAAGTGTCCGGCGAGGGGAATCAGTGAAGCGCATGGTTTGGGGAAGGGAGTGGCCTCAGGGTAATATACTGTAGATATTTATTATATACTGAATGGACTGATCACATAGTTAAGTGTCTGGCGAGGGGAATCAGTGCAGCGCATGGTTTGGGGAAGGGAGTGGTCTGAGGGTAATATACTGTAGATATTTATTATATACTGAATGGACAGATCACACAGTTAAGTGTCCGGCCAGGGGAATCAGTGCAGCGCATGGTTTGGGGAAGGGAGTGGTCTGAGGGTAATATACTGTAGATATTTATTATATACTGAATGGACAGATCACGCAGTTAAGTGTCCGGCGAGGGGAATCAGTGCAGCGCATGGTTTGGGGAAGGGAGTGGTCTGAGGGTAATATACTGTTGATATTTATTATATACTGAATGGACAGATCACGCAGTTAAGTGTCCGGCGAGGGGAATCAGTGCAGCGCATGGTTTGGGGAAGGGAGTGGTCTGAGGGTAATATACTGTAGATATTTATTATATACTGAATGGACTTATCACACAGTTAAGTGTCCGGCCAGGGGAATCAGTGCAGCGCATGGTTTGGGGAAGGGAGTGGTCTGAGGGTAATATAATGTAGATATTTATTATATACTGAATGTACTGATCACATAGTTAAGTGTCTGGCGAGGGGAATCAGTGCAGCGCATGGTTTGGGGAAGGGAGTGGTCTGAGGGTAATATACTCTAGATATTTATTATATACTGAATGTACTGATCACATAGTTAAGTGTCTGGTGAGGGGAATCGGTGCAGCGCATGGTTTGGGGAAGGGAGTGGTCTGAGGGTAATATACTGTAGATATTTATTATATACTGAATGGACAGATCACGCAGTTAAGTGTCCGGCCAGGGGAATCAGTGCAGCGCATGGTTTGGGGAAGGGAGTGGTCTGAGGGTAATATACTGTAGATATTTATTATATACTGAATGGACTGATCACGCAGTTAAGTGTCCGGCGAGGGGAATCAGTGCAGCGCATAGTTTGGGGGAAGGGAGTGGTCTGAGGGTAATATACTGCAGATATTTATTATATACTGAATGGACTGATCACGCAGTTAAGTGTCCGGCGAGGGGAATCAGTGCAGCGCATGGTTTGGGGAAGGGAGTGGTCTGAGGGTAATATACTGTAGATATTTATTATATACTGAATGGACTGATCACGCAGTTAAGTGTCCGGCGAGGGGAATCAGTGAAGCGCATGGTTTGTGGAAGGGAGTGGTCTGAGGGTAATATACTGTAGATATTTTTTATATACTGAATGTACAGATCACATAGTTAAGTGTCTGGCGAGGGTAATCAGTGCAGCGCATGGGTTGGGGAAGGGAGTGGTCTGAGGGTAATATACTGTAGATATTTATTATATACTGAATGGACAGATCATGCAGTTAAGTATCCGGCCAGGGGAATCAGTGCAGCGCATGGTTTGGGGAAGGGAGTGGTCTGAGGGTAATATACTGTAGATATTTATTATATACTGAATGGACAGATCACGCAGTTAAGTGTCCGGCGAGGGGAATCAGTGCAGCGCATGGTTTGGGGAAGGGAGTGGTCTGAGGGTAATATACTGTAGATATTTATTATATACTGAATGTACTGATCACATAGTTAAGTGTCTGGCGAGGGGAATCAGTGCAGCGCATGGTTTGGGGAAGGGAGTGGTCTGAGGGTAATATACTCTAGATATTTATTATATACTGAATGGACTGATCACATAGTTAAGTGTCTGGCGAAGGGAATCAGTGCAGCGCATGGTTTGGGGAAGGGAGTGGTCTGAGGGTAATATACTGTAGATATTTATTATATACTGAATGGACAGATCACGCAGTTAAGTGTCCGGCCAGGGGAATCAGGCAAGCGCATGGTTTGGGGAAGGGAGTGGTCTGAGGGTAATATACTCTAGATATTTATTATATACTGAATGGACAGATCACGCAGTTAAGTGTCCGGCGAGGGGAATCAGTGCAGCGCATGGTTTGCGGAAGGGAGTGGTCTGAGGGTAATATACTGTAGATATTTATTATATACTGAATGGACTGATCACATAGTTAAGTGTCTGGCGAGGGCAATCAGTGCAGCGCATGGTTTGGGGAAGGGAGTGGTCTGAGGGTAATATACTGTAGATATTTATTATATACTGAATGGACTGATCACGCAGTTAAGTGTCCCGCGAGGGGAATCAGTGAAGCGCATGGTTTGGGGAAGGGAGTGGCCTCAGGGTAATATACTGTAGATATTTATTATATACTGAATGGACTGTTCACGCAGTTAAGTGTCCGGCGAGGGGAATCAGTGCAGCGCATGGTTTGGGGAAGGGAGTGGTCTGAGGGTAATATACTGTAGATATTTATTATATACTGAATGGACTGATCACATAGTTAAGTGTCTGGCGAGGGGAATCAGTGCAGCGCATGGTTTGGGGAAGGGAGTGGTCTGAGGGTAATATACTGTAGATATTTATTATATACTGAATGGACTGATCACGCAGTTAAGTGTCCGGCGAGCGGAATCAGTGAAGCGCATGGTTTGGGGAAGGGAGTGGCCTCAGGGTAATATACTGTAGATATTTATTATATACTGAATGGACTGATCACATAGTTAAGTGTCTGGCGAGGGGAATCAGTGCAGCGCATGGTTTGGGGAAGGGAGTGGTCTGAGGGTAATATACTGTAGATATTTATTATATACTGAATGGACTGATCACGCAGTTAAGTGTCCGGCGAGCGGAATCAGTGAAGCGCATGGTTTGGGGAAGGGAGTGGCCTCAGGGTAATATACTGTAGATATTTATTATATACTGAAGGGACAGATCACGCAGTTAAGTGTCCGGCGAGGGGAATCAGTGCAGCGCAAAGTTTGGGGAAGGGAGTGGTCTGAGGGTAATATTCTATAGATATTCATTATATACTGAATGGCAGATCACGCAGTTAAGTGTCCGGCGAGGGGAATCAGTGCAGCGCAAAGTTTGGGGAAGGGAGTGGTCTGAGGGTAATATACTGTAGATATTCATTATATACTGAATGGACAGATCATGCAGTTAAGTGTCCGGCGAGGGGAATCAGTGCAGCGCAAAGTTTGTGGAAGGGAGTCGTCTGAGGGTAATATTCTGTAGATATTCATTATATACTGAATGGACAGATCGTGCAGTTAAGATTCCGGTGAGGGGAATCAGGTCAGCACATAGTTTGGGGAAGGGAGTGGTCTGAGGGTAATATACTGTAGATATTTATTATATACTGAATGGACTTATCACATAGTTAAGTGTCTGGCGAGGAGAATCAGTGCAGCGCATGGTTTGGGGAAGGGAGTGGTCTGAGGGTAATATACTCTAGATATTTATTATATACTGAATGGACTGATCACATAGTTAAGTGTCTGGCGAGGGGAATCAGTGCAGCACATGGTTTGGGGAAGGGAGTGGTCTGAGGGTAATATACTGTAGATATTTATTATATACTGAATGGACAGATCACGCAGTTAAGTGTCCGGCCAGGGGAATCAGTGCAGCGCATGGTTTGGGGAAGGGAGTGGTCTGAGGGTAATATACTGTAGATATTTATTATATACTGAATGGACAGATCACGCAGTTAAGTGTCTGGCGAGGGGAATCAGTGCAGCGCATGGTTTGGGGAAGGGAGTGGTCTGAGGGTAATATAATGTAGATATTTATTATATACTGAATGAACTGATCACATAGTTAAGTGTCTGGCGAGGGGAATCAGTGCAGCGCATGGTTTGGGGAAGGGAGTGGTCTGAGGGTAATATACTTTAGATATTTATTATATACTGAATGTACTGATCACATAGTTAACTGTCTGGCGAGGGGAATCAGTGCAGCGCATGGTTTGGGGAAGGGAGTGGTCTGAGGGTAATATACTGTTGATATTTATTATATACAAAATGGACAGATCACACAGTTAAGTGTCCGGCGAGGGGAATCAGTGCAGCGCATGGTTTGGGGAAGGGAGTGGTCTGAGGGTAATATAATGTAGATATTTATTATATACTGAATGTACTGATCACATAGTTAAGAGTTTGGCGAGGGGAATCAGTGCAGCGCATGGTTTGGGGAAGGGAGTGGCCTCAGGGTAATATGCTGTAGATATTTATTATATACTGAATGGACTGATCACGCAGTTAAGTGTCCGGCGAGGGGAATCAGTGCAGCGCATGCTTTGGGGAAGGGAGTGGTCTGAGGGTAATATACTGTAGATATTTATTATATACTGAATGGACTGATCACATAGTTAAGTGTCTGGCGAGGGGAATCAGTGCAGCGCATGGTTTGGGGAAGGGAGTGGTCTGAGGGTAATATACTGTAGATATTTATTATATACTGAATGGACTGATCACACAGTTAAGTGTCCGGCGAGGGGAATCAGTGAAGCGCATGGTTTGGGGAAGGGAGTGGTCTGAGGGTAATATACTGTAGATATTTATTATATACTGAATGTACTGATCACATAGTTAAGTGTCTGGCGAGGGGAATCGGTGCAGCGCATGGTTGGGGGAAGGGAGTGGTCTGAGGGTAATATACTGTAGATATTTATTATATACTGAATGGACAGATCACGCAGTTAAGTTTCCGGCCAGGGGAATCAGTGCAGCGCATGGTTTGGGGAAGGGAGTGGTCTGAGGGTAATATACTGTAGATATTTATTATATACTGAATGGACAGATCACACAGTTAAGTGTCCGGCGAGGGGAATCAGTGCAGCGCATGGTTTGGGGAAGGGAGTGGTCTGGGGGTAATATAATGTAGATATTTATTATATACTGAATGTACTGATCACATAGTTAAGTGTCTGGCGAGGGGAATCAGTGCAGCGCATGGTTTGGGGAAGGGAGTGGCCTCAGGGTAATATACTGTAGATATGTATTATATACTGAATGGACAGATCACGCAGTTAAGTGTCCGGCCAGGGGAATCAGTGCAGCGCATGGTTTGGGGAAGGGAGTGGTCTGAGGGTAATATACTGTAGATATTTATTATATACTGAATGGACAGATCACGCAGTTAAGTGTCCGGCGAGGGGAATCAGTGCAGCGCATGGTTTGGGGAAGGGAGTGGTCTGAGGGTAATATAATGTAGATATTTATTATATACTGAATGTACTGATCACATAGTTAAGTGTCTGGCGAGGGGAATCAGTGCAGCGCATGGTTTGGGGAAGGGAGTGGTCTGAGGGTAATATACTCTAGATATTTATTATATACTGAATGTACTGATCACATAGTTAAGTGTCTGGCGAGGGGAATCGGTGCAGCGCATGGTTTGGGGAAGGGAGTGGTCTGAGGGTAATATACTGTAGATATTTATTATATACTGAATGGACAGATCACGCAGTTAAGTTTCCGGCCAGGGGAATCAGTGCAGCGCATGGTTTGTGGAAGGGAGTGGTCTGAGGGTAATATACTGTAGATATTTATTATATACTGAATGGACAGATCACACAGTTAAGTGTCCGGCGAGGGGAATCAGTGCAGCGCATGGTTTGGGGAAGGGAGTGGTCTGGGGGTAATATAATGTAGATATTTATTATATACTGAATGTACTGATCACATAGTTAAGTGTCTGGCGAGGGGAATCAGTGCAGCGCATGGTTTGGGGAAGGGAGTGGCCTCAGGGTAATATACTGTAGATATTTATTATATACTGAATGGACTGATCACGCAGTTAAGTATGCGGCGAAGGGAATCAATGCAGCAACTGGTTTGGGGATGGGAGTGGTCTGAGGGTAATATACTGTAGATATTTATTATATACTGAATGGACTGATCACATAGTTAAGTGTCTGGCGAGGGGAATCAGTGCAGCGCATGGTTTGGGGAAGGGAGTGGTCTGAGGGTAATATACTGTAGATATTTATTATATACTGAATGGACTGATCACACAGTTAAGTGTCCGGCGAGGGGAATCAGTGAAGCGCATGGTTTGGGGAAGGGAGTGGCCTCAGGGTAATATACTGTAGATATTTATTATATACTGAATGGACTGATCACATAGTTAAGTGTCTGGCGAGGGGAATCAGTGCAGCGCATGGTTTGGGGAAGGGAGTGGTCTGAGGGTAATATACTGTAGATATTTATTATATACTGAATGGACAGATCACACAGTTAAGTGTCCGGCCAGGGGAATCAGTGCAGCGCATGGTTTGGGGAAGGGAGTGGTCTGAGGGTAATATACTGTAGATATTTATTATATACTGAATGGACTGATCACATAGTTAAGTGTCTGGCGAGGGGAATCAGTGCAGCGCATGGTTTGGGGAAGGGAGTGGCCTCAGGGTAATATACTGTAGATATTTATTATATACTGAATGGACTGATCACATAGTTAAGTGTCTGGCGAGGGGAATCAGTGCAGCGCATGGTTTGGGGAAGGGAGTGGTCTGAGGGTAATATACTGTAGATATTTATTATATACTGAATGGACAGATCACACAGTTAAGTGTCCGGCCAGGGGAATCAGTGCAGCGCATGGTTTGGGGAAGGGAGTGGTCTGAGGGTAATATAATGTAGATATTTATTATATACTGAATGAACTGATCACATAGTTAAGTGTCTGGTGAGGGGAATCAGTGCAGCGCATGGTTTGGGGAAGGGAGTGGTCTGAGGGTAATATACTTTAGATATTTATTATATACTGAATGTACTGATCACAAAGTTAACTGTCTGGCGAGGGGAATCAGTGCAGCGCATGGTTTGGGGAAGGGAGTGGTCTGAGGGTAATATACTGTAGATATTTATTATATACTGAATGGACAGATCACGCAGTTAAGTGTCCGGCCAGGGGAATCAGTGCAGCGCATGGTTTGGGGAAGGGAGTGGTCTGAGGGTAATATACTGTAGATATTTATTATATACTGAATGGACTGATCACACAGTTAAGTGTCCGGCGAGGGGAATCAGTGAAGCGCATGGTTTGGGGAAGGGAGTGGCCTCAGGGTAATATACTGTAGATATTTATTATATACTGAATGGACTGATCACATAGTTAAGTGTCTGGCGAGGGGAATCAGTGCAGCGCATGGTTTGGGGAAGGGAGTGGTCTGAGGGTAATATACTGTAGATATTTATTATATACTGAATGGACAGATCACACAGTTAAGTGTCCGGCCAGGGGAATCAGTGCAGCGCATGGTTTGGGGAAGGGAGTGGTCTGAGGGTAATATACTGTAGATATTTATTATATACTGAATGGACAGATCACGCAGTTAAGTTTCCGGCCAGGGGAATCAGTGCAGCGCATGGTTTGTGGAAGGGAGTGGTCTGAGGGTAATATACTGTAGATATTTATTATATACTGAATGGACAGATCACACAGTTAAGTGTCCGGCGAGGGGAATCAGTGCAGCGCATGGTTTGGGGAAGGGAGTGGTCTGGGGGTAATATAATGTAGATATTTATTATATACTGAATGTACTGATCACATAGTTAAGTGTCTGGCGAGGGGAATCAGTGCAGCGCATGGTTTGGGGAAGGGAGTGGCCTCAGGGTAATATACTGTAGATATTTATTATATACTGAATGGACTGATCACGCAGTTAAGTATGCGGCGAAGGGAATCAATGCAGCAACTGGTTTGGGGATGGGAGTGGTCTGAGGGTAATATACTGTAGATATTTATTATATACTGAATGGACTGATCACATAGTTAAGTGTCTGGCGAGGGGAATCAGTGCAGCGCATGGTTTGGGGAAGGGAGTGGTCTGAGGGTAATATACTGTAGATATTTATTATATACTGAATGGACTGATCACACAGTTAAGTGTCCGGCGAGGGGAATCAGTGAAGCGCATGGTTTGGGGAAGGGAGTGGCCTCAGGGTAATATACTGTAGATATTTATTATATACTGAATGGACTGATCACATAGTTAAGTGTCTGGCGAGGGGAATCAGTGCAGCGCATGGTTTGGGGAAGGGAGTGGTCTGAGGGTAATATACTGTAGATATTTATTATATACTGAATGGACAGATCACACAGTTAAGTGTCCGGCCAGGGGAATCAGTGCAGCGCATGGTTTGGGGAAGGGAGTGGTCTGAGGGTAATATACTGTAGATATTTATTATATACTGAATGGACAGATCACGCAGTTAAGTGTCCGGCGAGGGGAATCAGTGCAGCGCATGGTTTGGGGAAGGGAGTGGTCTGAGGGTAATATACTGTTGATATTTATTATATACTGAATGGACTGATCACACAGTTAAGTGTCCGGCGAGGGGAATCAGTGAAGCGCATGGTTTGGGGAAGGGAGTGGCCTCAGGGTAATATACTGTAGATATTTATTATATACTGAATGGACTGATCACATAGTTAAGTGTCTGGCGAGGGGAATCAGTGCAGCGCATGGTTTGGGGAAGGGAGTGGTCTGAGGGTAATATACTGTAGATATTTATTATATACTGAATGGACAGATCACACAGTTAAGTGTCCGGCCAGGGGAATCAGTGCAGCGCATGGTTTGGGGAAGGGAGTGGTCTGAGGGTAATATACTGTAGATATTTATTATATACTGAATGGACTGATCACACAGTTAAGTGTCCGGCGAGGGGAATCAGTGAAGCGCATGGTTTGGGGAAGGGAGTGGCCTCAGGGTAATATACTGTAGATATTTATTATATACTGAATGGACTGATCACATAGTTAAGTGTCTGGCGAGGGGAATCAGTGCAGCGCATGGTTTGGGGAAGGGAGTGGTCTGAGGGTAATATACTGTAGATATTTATTATATACTGAATGGACAGATCACACAGTTAAGTGTCCGGCCAGGGGAATCAGTGCAGCGCATGGTTTGGGGAAGGGAGTGGTCTGAGGGTAATATACTGTAGATATTTATTATATACTGAATGGACTGATCACATAGTTAAGTGTCTGGCGAGGGGAATCAGTGCAGCGCATGGTTTGGGGAAGGGAGTGGTCTGAGGGTAATATACTGTAGATATTTATTATATACTGAATGGACTGATCACACAGTTAAGTGTCCGGCGAGGGGAATCAGTGAAGCGCATGGTTTGGGGAAGGGAGTGGCCTCAGGGTAATATACTGTAGATATTTATTATATACTGAATGGACTGATCACATAGTTAAGTGTCTGGCGAGGGGAATCAGTGCAGCGCATGGTTTGGGGAAGGGAGTGGTCTGAGGGTAATATACTGTAGATATTTATTATATACTGAATGGACAGATCACACAGTTAAGTGTCCGGCCAGGGGAATCAGTGCAGCGCATGGTTTGGGGAAGGGAGTGGTCTGAGGGTAATATACTGTAGATATTTATTATATACTGAATGGACAGATCACGCAGTTAAGTGTCCGGCGAGGGGAATCAGTGCAGCGCATGGTTTGGGGAAGGGAGTGGTCTGAGGGTAATATACTGTTGATATTTATTATATACTGAATGGACTGATCACACAGTTAAGTGTCCGGCGAGGGGAATCAGTGAAGCGCATGGTTTGGGGAAGGGAGTGGCCTCAGGGTAATATACTGTAGATATTTATTATATACTGAATGGACTGATCACATAGTTAAGTGTCTGGCGAGGGGAATCAGTGCAGCGCATGGTTTGGGGAAGGGAGTGGTCTGAGGGTAATATACTGTAGATATTTATTATATACTGAATGGACAGATCACACAGTTAAGTGTCCGGCCAGGGGAATCAGTGCAGCGCATGGTTTGGGGAAGGGAGTGGTCTGAGGGTAATATACTGTAGATATTTATTATATACTGAATGGACAGATCACGCAGTTAAGTGTCCGGCGAGGGGAATCAGTGCAGCGCATGGTTTGGGGAAGGGAGTGGTCTGAGGGTAATATACTGTAGA
This sequence comes from Ambystoma mexicanum, assembly GCF_040938575.1. Classification (NCBI taxonomy): domain Eukaryota; kingdom Metazoa; phylum Chordata; class Amphibia; order Caudata; family Ambystomatidae; genus Ambystoma; species Ambystoma mexicanum. The sequence continues at coordinate 24,214,056 of NC_090935.1, forward strand.
TATTTATTATATACTGAATGGACTTATCACACAGTTAAGTGTCCGGCCAGGGGAATCAGTGCAGCGCATGGTTTGGGGAAGGGAGTGGTCTGAGGGTAATATAATGTAGATATTTATTATATACTGAATGTACTGATCACATAGTTAAGTGTCTGGCGAGGGGAATCAGTGCAGCGCATGGTTTGGGGAAGGGAGTGGTCTGAGGGTAATATACTCTAGATATTTATTATATACTGAATGTACTGATCACATAGTTAAGTGTCTGGTGAGGGGAATCGGTGCAGCGCATGGTTTGGGGAAGGGAGTGGTCTGAGGGTAATATACTGTAGATATTTATTATATACTGAATGGACAGATCACGCAGTTAAGTGTCCGGCCAGGGGAATCAGTGCAGCGCATGGTTTGGGGAAGGGAGTGGTCTGAGGGTAATATACTGTAGATATTTATTATATACTGAATGGACAGATCACACAGTTAAGTGTCCGGCGAGGGGAATCAGTGCAGCGCATGGTTTGGGGAAGGGAGTGGTCTGGGGGTAATATAATGTAGATATTTATTATATACTGAATGTACTGATCACATAGTTAAGTGTCTGGCGAGGGGAATCAGTGCAGCGCATGGTTTGGGGAAGGGAGTGGCCTCAGGGTAATATACTGTAGATATTTATTATATACTGAATGGACTGATCACGCAGTTAAGTGTCCGGCGAGGGGAATCAGTGCAGCGCATGGTTTGGGGAAGGGAGTGGTCTGAGGGTAATATACTGTAGATATTTATTATATACTGAATGGACTGATCACATAGTTAAGTGTCTGGCGAGGGGAATCAGTGCAGCGCATGGTTTGGGGAAGGGAGTGGTCTGAGGGTAATATACTGTAGATATTTATTATATACTGAATGGACTGATCACACAGTTAAGTGTCCGGCGAGGGGAATCAGTGAAGCGCATGGTTTGGGGAAGGGAGTGGCCTCAGGGTAATATACTGTAGATATTTATTATATACTGAATGGACTGATCACATAGTTAAGTGTCTGGCGAGGGGAATCAGTGCAGCGCATGGTTTGGGGAAGGGAGTGGTCTGAGGGTAATATACTGTAGATATTTATTATATACTGAATGGACAGATCACACAGTTAAGTGTCCGGCCAGGGGAATCAGTGCAGCGCATGGTTTGGGGAAGGGAGTGGTCTGAGGGTAATATAATGTAGATATTTATTATATACTGAATGAACTGATCACATAGTTAAGTGTCTGGTGAGGGGAATCAGTGCAGCGCATGGTTTGGGGAAGGGAGTGGTCTGAGGGTAATATACTTTAGATATTTATTATATACTGAATGTACTGATCACAAAGTTAACTGTCTGGCGAGGGGAATCAGTGCAGCGCATGGTTTGGGGAAGGGAGTGGTCTGAGGGTAATATACTGTAGATATTTATTATATACTGAATGGACAGATCACGCAGTTAAGTGTCCGGCGAGGGGAATCAGTGCAGCGCATGGTTTGGGGAAGGGAGTGGTCTGAGGGTAATATACTGTTGATATTTATTATATACTGAATGGACAGATCACACAGTTAAGTGTCCGGCGAGGGGAATCAGTGCAGCGCATGGTTTGGGGAAGGGAGTGGTCTGAGGGTAATATAATGTAGATATTTATTATATACTGAATGTACTGATCACATAGTTAAGAGTCTGGCGAGGGGAATCAGTGCAGCGCATGGTTTGGGGAAGGGAGTGGCCTCAGGGTAATATGCTGTAGATATTTATTATATACTGAATGGACTGATCACGCAGTTAAGTGTCCGGCGAGGGGAATCAGTGCAGCGCATGGTTTGGGGAAGGGAGTGGTCTGAGGGTAATATACTGTAGATATTTATTATATACTGAATGGACTGATCACATAGTTAAGTGTCTGGCGAGGGGAATCAGTGCAGCGCATGGTTTGGGGAAGGGAGTGGTCTGAGGGTAATATACTGTAGATATTTATTATATACTGAATGGACTGATCACACAGTTAAGTGTCCGGCGAGGGGAATCAGTGAAGCGCATGGTTTGGGGAAGGGAGTGGCCTCAGGGTAATATACTGTAGATATTTATTATATACTGAATGGACAGATCGTGCAGTTAAGTGTCCGGTGAGGGGAATCAGGTCAGCACATAGTTTGGGGAAGGGAGTGGTCAGAGGGTAATATACTCTAGATATTTATTATATACTGAATGGACTGATCACATAGTTAAGTGTCTGGCGAGGGGAATCAGTGCAGCGCATGGTTTGGGGAAGGGAGTGGTCTGAGGGTAATATAATGTAGATATTTATTATATACTGAATGGACAGATCACGCAGTTAAGTGTCCGGCCAGGGGAATCAGTGCAGCGCATGGTTTGGGGAAGGGAGTGGTCTGAGGGTAATATACTGTAGATATTTATTATATACTGAATGGACAGATCACGCAGTTAAGTGTCCGGCGAGGGGAATCAGTGCAGCGCATGGTTTGGGGAAGGGAGTGGTCTGAGGGTAATATAATGTAGATATTTATTATATACTGAATGTACTGATCACATAGTTAAGAGTTTGGCGAGGGGAATCAGTGCAGCGCATGGTTTGGGGAAGGGAGTGGCCTCAGGGTAATATGCTGTAGATATTTATTATATACTGAATGGACTGATCACGCAGTTAAGTGTCCGGCGAGGGGAATCAGTGCAGCGCATGCTTTGGGGAAGGGAGTGGTCTGAGGGTAATATACTGTAGATATTTATTATATACTGAATGGACTGATCACATAGTTAAGTGTCTGGCGAGGGGAATCAGTGCAGCGCATGGTTTGGGGAAGGGAGTGGTCTGAGGGTAATATACTGTAGATATTTATTATATACTGAATGGACTGATCACACAGTTAAGTGTCCGGCGAGGGGAATCAGTGAAGCGCATGGTTTGGGGAAGGGAGTGGTCTGAGGGTAATATACTGTAGATATTTATTATATACTGAATGTACTGATCACATAGTTAAGTGTCTGGCGAGGGGAATCGGTGCAGCGCATGGTTGGGGGAAGGGAGTGGTCTGAGGGTAATATACTGTAGATATTTATTATATACTGAATGGACAGATCACGCAGTTAAGTTTCCGGCCAGGGGAATCAGTGCAGCGCATGGTTTGGGGAAGGGAGTGGTCTGAGGGTAATATACTGTAGATATTTATTATATACTGAATGGACAGATCACACAGTTAAGTGTCCGGCGAGGGGAATCAGTGCAGCGCATGGTTTGGGGAAGGGAGTGGTCTGGGGGTAATATAATGTAGATATTTATTATATACTGAATGTACTGATCACATAGTTAAGTGTCTGGCGAGGGGAATCAGTGCAGCGCATGGTTTGGGGAAGGGAGTGGCCTCAGGGTAATATACTGTAGATATGTATTATATACTGAATGGACAGATCACGCAGTTAAGTGTCCGGCCAGGGGAATCAGTGCAGCGCATGGTTTGGGGAAGGGAGTGGTCTGAGGGTAATATACTGTAGATATTTATTATATACTGAATGGACAGATCACGCAGTTAAGTGTCCGGCGAGGGGAATCAGTGCAGCGCATGGTTTGGGGAAGGGAGTGGTCTGAGGGTAATATAATGTAGATATTTATTATATACTGAATGTACTGATCACATAGTTAAGTGTCTGGCGAGGGGAATCAGTGCAGCGCATGGTTTGGGGAAGGGAGTGGTCTGAGGGTAATATACTCTAGATATTTATTATATACTGAATGTACTGATCACATAGTTAAGTGTCTGGCGAGGGGAATCGGTGCAGCGCATGGTTTGGGGAAGGGAGTGGTCTGAGGGTAATATACTGTAGATATTTATTATATACTGAATGGACAGATCACGCAGTTAAGTTTCCGGCCAGGGGAATCAGTGCAGCGCATGGTTTGTGGAAGGGAGTGGTCTGAGGGTAATATACTGTAGATATTTATTATATACTGAATGGACAGATCACACAGTTAAGTGTCCGGCGAGGGGAATCAGTGCAGCGCATGGTTTGGGGAAGGGAGTGGTCTGGGGGTAATATAATGTAGATATTTATTATATACTGAATGTACTGATCACATAGTTAAGTGTCTGGCGAGGGGAATCAGTGCAGCGCATGGTTTGGGGAAGGGAGTGGCCTCAGGGTAATATACTGTAGATATTTATTATATACTGAATGGACTGATCACGCAGTTAAGTATGCGGCGAAGGGAATCAATGCAGCAACTGGTTTGGGGATGGGAGTGGTCTGAGGGTAATATACTGTAGATATTTATTATATACTGAATGGACTGATCACATAGTTAAGTGTCTGGCGAGGGGAATCAGTGCAGCGCATGGTTTGGGGAAGGGAGTGGTCTGAGGGTAATATACTGTAGATATTTATTATATACTGAATGGACTGATCACACAGTTAAGTGTCCGGCGAGGGGAATCAGTGAAGCGCATGGTTTGGGGAAGGGAGTGGCCTCAGGGTAATATACTGTAGATATTTATTATATACTGAATGGACTGATCACATAGTTAAGTGTCTGGCGAGGGGAATCAGTGCAGCGCATGGTTTGGGGAAGGGAGTGGTCTGAGGGTAATATACTGTAGATATTTATTATATACTGAATGGACAGATCACACAGTTAAGTGTCCGGCCAGGGGAATCAGTGCAGCGCATGGTTTGGGGAAGGGAGTGGTCTGAGGGTAATATACTGTAGATATTTATTATATACTGAATGGACAGATCACGCAGTTAAGTGTCCGGCGAGGGGAATCAGTGCAGCGCATGGTTTGGGGAAGGGAGTGGTCTGAGGGTAATATACTGTTGATATTTATTATATACTGAATGGACTGATCACACAGTTAAGTGTCCGGCGAGGGGAATCAGTGAAGCGCATGGTTTGGGGAAGGGAGTGGCCTCAGGGTAATATACTGTAGATATTTATTATATACTGAATGGACTGATCACATAGTTAAGTGTCTGGCGAGGGGAATCAGTGCAGCGCATGGTTTGGGGAAGGGAGTGGTCTGAGGGTAATATACTGTAGATATTTATTATATACTGAATGGACAGATCACACAGTTAAGTGTCCGGCCAGGGGAATCAGTGCAGCGCATGGTTTGGGGAAGGGAGTGGTCTGAGGGTAATATACTGTAGATATTTATTATATACTGAATGGACTGATCACACAGTTAAGTGTCCGGCGAGGGGAATCAGTGAAGCGCATGGTTTGGGGAAGGGAGTGGCCTCAGGGTAATATACTGTAGATATTTATTATATACTGAATGGACTGATCACATAGTTAAGTGTCTGGCGAGGGGAATCAGTGCAGCGCATGGTTTGGGGAAGGGAGTGGTCTGAGGGTAATATACTGTAGATATTTATTATATACTGAATGGACAGATCACACAGTTAAGTGTCCGGCCAGGGGAATCAGTGCAGCGCATGGTTTGGGGAAGGGAGTGGTCTGAGGGTAATATACTGTAGATATTTATTATATACTGAATGGACTGATCACATAGTTAAGTGTCTGGCGAGGGGAATCAGTGCAGCGCATGGTTTGGGGAAGGGAGTGGTCTGAGGGTAATATACTGTAGATATTTATTATATACTGAATGGACTGATCACACAGTTAAGTGTCCGGCGAGGGGAATCAGTGAAGCGCATGGTTTGGGGAAGGGAGTGGCCTCAGGGTAATATACTGTAGATATTTATTATATACTGAATGGACTGATCACATAGTTAAGTGTCTGGCGAGGGGAATCAGTGCAGCGCATGGTTTGGGGAAGGGAGTGGTCTGAGGGTAATATACTGTAGATATTTATTATATACTGAATGGACAGATCACACAGTTAAGTGTCCGGCCAGGGGAATCAGTGCAGCGCATGGTTTGGGGAAGGGAGTGGTCTGAGGGTAATATACTGTAGATATTTATTATATACTGAATGGACAGATCACGCAGTTAAGTGTCCGGCGAGGGGAATCAGTGCAGCGCATGGTTTGGGGAAGGGAGTGGTCTGAGGGTAATATACTGTTGATATTTATTATATACTGAATGGACTGATCACACAGTTAAGTGTCCGGCGAGGGGAATCAGTGAAGCGCATGGTTTGGGGAAGGGAGTGGCCTCAGGGTAATATACTGTAGATATTTATTATATACTGAATGGACTGATCACATAGTTAAGTGTCTGGCGAGGGGAATCAGTGCAGCGCATGGTTTGGGGAAGGGAGTGGTCTGAGGGTAATATACTGTAGATATTTATTATATACTGAATGGACAGATCACACAGTTAAGTGTCCGGCCAGGGGAATCAGTGCAGCGCATGGTTTGGGGAAGGGAGTGGTCTGAGGGTAATATACTGTAGATATTTATTATATACTGAATGGACAGATCACGCAGTTAAGTGTCCGGCGAGGGGAATCAGTGCAGCGCATGGTTTGGGGAAGGGAGTGGTCTGAGGGTAATATACTGTAGATATTTATTATATACTGAATGGACTTATCACACAGTTAAGTGTCCGGCCAGGGGAATCAGTGCAGCGCATGGTTTGGGGAAGGGAGTGGTCTGAGGGTAATATAATGTAGATATTTATTATATACTGAATGTACTGATCACATAGTTAAGTGTCTGGCGAGGGGAATCAGTGCAGCGCATGGTTTGGGGAAGGGAGTGGTCTGAGGGTAATATACTCTAGATATTTATTATATACTGAATGTACTGATCACATAGTTAAGTGTCTGGTGAGGGGAATCGGTGCAGCGCATGGTTTGGGGAAGGGAGTGGTCTGAGGGTAATATACTGTAGATATTTATTATATACTGAATGGACAGATCACGCAGTTAAGTGTCCGGCCAGGGGAATCAGTGCAGCGCATGGTTTGGGGAAGGGAGTGGTCTGAGGGTAATATACTGTAGATATTTATTATATACTGAATGGACAGATCACACAGTTAAGTGTCCGGCGAGGGGAATCAGTGCAGCGCATGGTTTGGGGAAGGGAGTGGTCTGGGGGTAATATAATGTAGATATTTATTATATACTGAATGTACTGATCACATAGTTAAGTGTCTGGCGAGGGGAATCAGTGCAGCGCATGGTTTGGGGAAGGGAGTGGCCTCAGGGTAATATACTGTAGATATTTATTATATACTGAATGGACTGATCACGCAGTTAAGTGTCCGGCGAGGGGAATCAGTGCAGCGCATGGTTTGGGGAAGGGAGTGGTCTGAGGGTAATATACTGTAGATATTTATTATATACTGAATGGACTGATCACATAGTTAAGTGTCTGGCGAGGGGAATCAGTGCAGCGCATGGTTTGGGGAAGGGAGTGGTCTGAGGGTAATATACTGTAGATATTTATTATATACTGAATGGACTGATCACACAGTTAAGTGTCCGGCGAGGGGAATCAGTGAAGCGCATGGTTTGGGGAAGGGAGTGGCCTCAGGGTAATATACTGTAGATATTTATTATATACTGAATGGACTGATCACATAGTTAAGTGTCTGGCGAGGGGAATCAGTGCAGCGCATGGTTTGGGGAAGGGAGTGGTCTGAGGGTAATATACTGTAGATATTTATTATATACTGAATGGACAGATCACACAGTTAAGTGTCCGGCCAGGGGAATCAGTGCAGCGCATGGTTTGGGGAAGGGAGTGGTCTGAGGGTAATATAATGTAGATATTTATTATATACTGAATGAACTGATCACATAGTTAAGTGTCTGGTGAGGGGAATCAGTGCAGCGCATGGTTTGGGGAAGGGAGTGGTCTGAGGGTAATATACTTTAGATATTTATTATATACTGAATGTACTGATCACAAAGTTAACTGTCTGGCGAGGGGAATCAGTGCAGCGCATGGTTTGGGGAAGGGAGTGGTCTGAGGGTAATATACTGTAGATATTTATTATATACTGAATGGACAGATCACGCAGTTAAGTGTCCGGCGAGGGGAATCAGTGCAGCGCATGGTTTGGGGAAGGGAGTGGTCTGAGGGTAATATACTGTTGATATTTATTATATACTGAATGGACAGATCACACAGTTAAGTGTCCGGCGAGGGGAATCAGTGCAGCGCATGGTTTGGGGAAGGGAGTGGTCTGAGGGTAATATAATGTAGATATTTATTATATACTGAATGTACTGATCACATAGTTAAGAGTCTGGCGAGGGGAATCAGTGCAGCGCATGGTTTGGGGAAGGGAGTGGCCTCAGGGTAATATGCTGTAGATATTTATTATATACTGAATGGACTGATCACGCAGTTAAGTGTCCGGCGAGGGGAATCAGTGCAGCGCATGGTTTGGGGAAGGGAGTGGTCTGAGGGTAATATACTGTAGATATTTATTATATACTGAATGGACTGATCACATAGTTAAGTGTCTGGCGAGGGGAATCAGTGCAGCGCATGGTTTGGGGAAGGGAGTGGTCTGAGGGTAATATACTGTAGATATTTATTATATACTGAATGGACTGATCACACAGTTAAGTGTCCGGCGAGGGGAATCAGTGAAGCGCATGGTTTGGGGAAGGGAGTGGCCTCAGGGTAATATACTGTAGATATTTATTATATACTGAATGGACAGATCGTGCAGTTAAGTGTCCGGTGAGGGGAATCAGGTCAGCACATAGTTTGGGGAAGGGAGTGGTCAGAGGGTAATATACTCTAGATATTTATTATATACTGAATGTACTGATCACATAGTTAAGTGTCTGGCGAGGGGAATCGGTGCAGCGCATGGTTGGGGGAAGGGAGTGGTCTGAGGGTAATATACTGTAGATATTTATTATATACTGAATGGACAGATCACGCAGTTAAGTTTCCGGCCAGGGGAATCAGTGCAGCGCATGGTTTGGGGAAGGGAGTGGTCTGAGGGTAATATACTGTAGATATTTATTATATACTGAATGGACAGATCACACAGTTAAGTGTCCGGCGAGGGGAATCAGTGCAGCGCATGGTTTGGGGAAGGGAGTGGTCTGGGGGTAATATAATGTAGATATTTATTATATACTGAATGTACTGATCACATAGTTAAGTGTCTGGCGAGGGGAATCAGTGCAGCGCATGGTTTGGGGAAGGGAGTGGCCTCAGGGTAATATACTGTAGATATGTATTATATACTGAATGGACAGATCACGCAGTTAAGTGTCCGGCCAGGGGAATCAGTGCAGCGCATGGTTTGGGGAAGGGAGTGGTCTGAGGGTAATATACTGTAGATATTTATTATATACTGAATGGACAGATCACGCAGTTAAGTGTCCGGCGAGGGGAATCAGTGCAGCGCATGGTTTGGGGAAGGGAGTGGTCTGAGGGTAATATAATGTAGATATTTATTATATACTGAATGTACTGATCACATAGTTAAGTGTCTGGCGAGGGGAATCAGTGCAGCGCATGGTTTGGGGAAGGGAGTGGTCTGAGGGTAATATACTCTAGATATTTATTATATACTGAATGTACTGATCACATAGTTAAGTGTCTGGCGAGGGGAATCGGTGCAGCGCATGGTTTGGGGAAGGGAGTGGTCTGAGGGTAATATACTGTAGATATTTATTATATACTGAATGGACAGATCACGCAGTTAAGTTTCCGGCCAGGGGAATCAGTGCAGCGCATGGTTTGTGGAAGGGAGTGGTCTGAGGGTAATATACTGTAGATATTTATTATATACTGAATGGACAGATCACACAGTTAAGTGTCCGGCGAGGGGAATCAGTGCAGCGCATGGTTTGGGGAAGGGAGTGGTCTGGGGGTAATATAATGTAGATATTTATTATATACTGAATGTACTGATCACATAGTTAAGTGTCTGGCGAGGGGAATCAGTGCAGCGCATGGTTTGGGGAAGGGAGTGGCCTCAGGGTAATATACTGTAGATATTTATTATATACTGAATGGACTGATCACGCAGTTAAGTATGCGGCGAAGGGAATCAATGCAGCAACTGGTTTGGGGATGGGAGTGGTCTGAGGGTAATATACTGTAGATATTTATTATATACTGAATGGACTGATCACATAGTTAAGTGTCTGGCGAGGGGAATCAGTGCAGCGCATGGTTTGGGGAAGGGAGTGGTCTGAGGGTAATATACTGTAGATATTTATTATATACTGAATGGACTGATCACACAGTTAAGTGTCCGGCGAGGGGAATCAGTGAAGCGCATGGTTTGGGGAAGGGAGTGGCCTCAGGGTAATATACTGTAGATATTTATTATATACTGAATGGACTGATCACATAGTTAAGTGTCTGGCGAGGGGAATCAGTGCAGCGCATGGTTTGGGGAAGGGAGTGGTCTGAGGGTAATATACTGTAGATATTTATTATATACTGAATGGACAGATCACACAGTTAAGTGTCCGGCCAGGGGAATCAGTGCAGCGCATGGTTTGGGGAAGGGAGTGGTCTGAGGGTAATATACTGTAGATATTTATTATATACTGAATGGACAGATCACGCAGTTAAGTGTCCGGCGAGGGGAATCAGTGCAGCGCATGGTTTGGGGAAGGGAGTGGTCTGAGGGTAATATACTGTTGATATTTATTATATACTGAATGGACTGATCACACAGTTAAGTGTCCGGCGAGGGGAATCAGTGAAGCGCATGGTTTGGGGAAGGGAGTGGCCTCAGGGTAATATACTGTAGATATTTATTATATACTGAATGGACTGATCACATAGTTAAGTGTCTGGCGAGGGGAATCAGTGCAGCGCATGGTTTGGGGAAGGGAGTGGTCTGAGGGTAATATACTGTAGATATTTATTATATACTGAATGGACAGATCACACAGTTAAGTGTCCGGCCAGGGGAATCAGTGCAGCGCATGGTTTGGGGAAGGGAGTGGTCTGAGGGTAATATACTGTAGATATTTATTATATACTGAATGGACAGATCACGCAGTTAAGTGTCCGGCGAGGGGAATCAGTGCAGCGCATGGTTTGGGGAAGGGAGTGGTCTGAGGGTAATATACTGTAGATATTTATTATATACTGAATGGACTTATCACACAGTTAAGTGTCCGGCCAGGGGAATCAGTGCAGCGCATGGTTTGGGGAAGGGAGTGGTCTGAGGGTAATATAATGTAGATATTTATTATATACTGAATGTACTGATCACATAGTTAAGTGTCTGGCGAGGGGAATCAGTGCAGCGCATGGTTTGGGGAAGGGAGTGGTCTGAGGGTAATATACTCTAGATATTTATTATATACTGAATGTACTGATCACATAGTTAAGTGTCTGGTGAGGGGAATCGGTGCAGCGCATGGTTTGGGGAAGGGAGTGGTCTGAGGGTAATATACTGTAGATATTTATTATATACTGAATGGACAGATCACGCAGTTAAGTGTCCGGCCAGGGGAATCAGTGCAGCGCATGGTTTGGGGAAGGGAGTGGTCTGAGGGTAATATACTGTAGATATTTATTATATACTGAATGGACAGATCACACAGTTAAGTGTCCGGCGAGGGGAATCAGTGCAGCGCATGGTTTGGGGAAGGGAGTGGTCTGGGGGTAATATAATGTAGATATTTATTATATACTGAATGTACTGATCACATAGTTAAGTGTCTGGCGAGGGGAATCAGTGCAGCGCATGGTTTGGGGAAGGGAGTGGCCTCAGGGTAATATACTGTAGATATTTATTATATACTGAATGGACTGATCACGCAGTTAAGTGTCCGGCGAGGGGAATCAGTGCAGCGCATGGTTTGGGGAAGGGAGTGGTCTGAGGGTAATATACTGTAGATATTTATTATATACTGAATGGACTGATCACATAGTTAAGTGTCTGGCGAGGGGAATCAGTGCAGCGCATGGTTTGGGGAAGGGAGTGGTCTGAGGGTAATATACTGTAGATATTTATTATATACTGAATGGACTGATCACACAGTTAAGTGTCCGGCGAGGGGAATCAGTGAAGCGCATGGTTTGGGGAAGGGAGTGGCCTCAGGGTAATATACTGTAGATATTTATTATATACTGAATGGACTGATCACATAGTTAAGTGTCTGGCGAGGGGAATCAGTGCAGCGCATGGTTTGGGGAAGGGAGTGGTCTGAGGGTAATATACTGTAGATATTTATTATATACTGAATGGACAGATCACACAGTTAAGTGTCCGGCCAGGGGAATCAGTGCAGCGCATGGTTTGGGGAAGGGAGTGGTCTGAGGGTAATATAATGTAGATATTTATTATATACTGAATGAACTGATCACATAGTTAAGTGTCTGGTGAGGGGAATCAGTGCAGCGCATGGTTTGGGGAAGGGAGTGGTCTGAGGGTAATATACTTTAGATATTTATTATATACTGAATGTACTGATCACAAAGTTAACTGTCTGGCGAGGGGAATCAGTGCAGCGCATGGTTTGGGGAAGGGAGTGGTCTGAGGGTAATATACTGTAGATATTTATTATATACTGAATGGACAGATCACGCAGTTAAGTGTCCGGCGAGGGGAATCAGTGCAGCGCATGGTTTGGGGAAGGGAGTGGTCTGAGGGTAATATACTGTTGATATTTATTATATACTGAATGGACAGATCACACAGTTAAGTGTCCGGCGAGGGGAATCAGTGCAGCGCATGGTTTGGGGAAGGGAGTGGTCTGAGGGTAATATAATGTAGATATTTATTATATACTGAATGTACTGATCACATAGTTAAGAGTCTGGCGAGGGGAATCAGTGCAGCGCATGGTTTGGGGAAGGGAGTGGCCTCAGGGTAATATGCTGTAGATATTTATTATATACTGAATGGACTGATCACGCAGTTAAGTGTCCGGCGAGGGGAATCAGTGCAGCGCATGCTTTGGGGAAGGGAGTGGTCTGAGGGTAATATACTGTAGATATTTATTATATACTGAATGGACTGATCACATAGTTAAGTGTCTGGCGAGGGGAATCAGTGCAGCGCATGGTTTGGGGAAGGGAGTGGTCTGAGGGTAATATACTGTAGATATTTATTATATACTGAATGGACTGATCACACAGTTAAGTGTCCGGCGAGGGGAATCAGTGAAGCGCATGGTTTGGGGAAGGGAGTGGTCTGAGGGTAATATACTGTAGATATTTATTATATACTGAATGTACTGATCACATAGTTAAGTGTCTGGCGAGGGGAATCGGTGCAGCGCATGGTTGGGGGAAGGGAGTGGTCTGAGGGTAATATACTGTAGATATTTATTATATACTGAATGGACAGATCACGCAGTTAAGTTTCCGGCCAGGGGAATCAGTGCAGCGCATGGTTTGGGGAAGGGAGTGGTCTGAGGGTAATATACTGTAGATATTTATTATATACTGAATGGACAGATCACACAGTTAAGTGTCCGGCGAGGGGAATCAGTGCAGCGCATGGTTTGGGGAAGGGAGTGGTCTGGGGGTAATATAATGTAGATATTTATTATATACTGAATGTACTGATCACATAGTTAAGTGTCTGGCGAGGGGAATCAGTGCAGCGCATGGTTTGGGGAAGGGAGTGGCCTCAGGGTAATATACTGTAGATATGTATTATATACTGAATGGACAGATCACGCAGTTAAGTGTCCGGCCAGGGGAATCAGTGCAGCGCATGGTTTGGGGAAGGGAGTGGTCTGAGGGTAATATACTGTAGATATTTATTATATACTGAATGGACAGATCACGCAGTTAAGTGTCCGGCGAGGGGAATCAGTGCAGCGCATGGTTTGGGGAAGGGAGTGGTCTGAGGGTAATATAATGTAGATATTTATTATATACTGAATGTACTGATCACATAGTTAAGTGTCTGGCGAGGGGAATCAGTGCAGCGCATGGTTTGGGGAAGGGAGTGGTCTGAGGGTAATATACTCTAGATATTTATTATATACTGAATGTACTGATCACATAGTTAAGTGTCTGGCGAGGGGAATCGGTGCAGCGCATGGTTTGGGGAAGGGAGTGGTCTGAGGGTAATATACTGTAGATATTTATTATATACTGAATGGACAGATCACGCAGTTAAGTTTCCGGCCAGGGGAATCAGTGCAGCGCATGGTTTGTGGAAGGGAGTGGTCTGAGGGTAATATACTGTAGATATTTATTATATACTGAATGGACAGATCACACAGTTAAGTGTCCGGCGAGGGGAATCAGTGCAGCGCATGGTTTGGGGAAGGGAGTGGTCTGGGGGTAATATAATGTAGATATTTATTATATACTGAATGTACTGATCACATAGTTAAGTGTCTGGCGAGGGGAATCAGTGCAGCGCATGGTTTGGGGAAGGGAGTGGCCTCAGGGTAATATACTGTAGATATTTATTATATACTGAATGGACTGATCACGCAGTTAAGTATGCGGCGAAGGGAATCAATGCAGCAACTGGTTTGGGGATGGGAGTGGTCTGAGGGTAATATACTGTAGATATTTATTATATACTGAATGGACTGATCACATAGTTAAGTGTCTGGCGAGGGGAATCAGTGCAGCGCATGGTTTGGGGAAGGGAGTGGTCTGAGGGTAATATACTGTAGATATTTATTATATACTGAATGGACTGATCACACAGTTAAGTGTCCGGCGAGGGGAATCAGTGAAGCGCATGGTTTGGGGAAGGGAGTGGCCTCAGGGTAATATACTGTAGATATTTATTATATACTGAATGGACTGATCACATAGTTAAGTGTCTGGCGAGGGGAATCAGTGCAGCGCATGGTTTGGGGAAGGGAGTGGTCTGAGGGTAATATACTGTAGATATTTATTATATACTGAATGGACAGATCACACAGTTAAGTGTCCGGCCAGGGGAATCAGTGCAGCGCATGGTTTGGGGAAGGGAGTGGTCTGAGGGTAATATACTGTAGATATTTATTATATACTGAATGGACAGATCACGCAGTTAAGTGTCCGGCGAGGGGAATCAGTGCAGCGCATGGTTTGGGGAAGGGAGTGGTCTGAGGGTAATATACTGTTGATATTTATTATATACTGAATGGACTGATCACACAGTTAAGTGTCCGGCGAGGGGAATCAGTGAAGCGCATGGTTTGGGGAAGGGAGTGGCCTCAGGGTAATATACTGTAGATATTTATTATATACTGAATGGACTGATCACATAGTTAAGTGTCTGGCGAGGGGAATCAGTGCAGCGCATGGTTTGGGGAAGGGAGTGGTCTGAGGGTAATATACTGTAGATATTTATTATATACTGAATGGACAGATCACACAGTTAAGTGTCCGGCCAGGGGAATCAGTGCAGCGCATGGTTTGGGGAAGGGAGTGGTCTGAGGGTAATATACTGTAGATATTTATTATATACTGAATGGACAGATCACGCAGTTAAGTGTCCGGCGAGGGGAATCAGTGCAGCGCATGGTTTGGGGAAGGGAGTGGTCTGAGGGTAATATACTGTAGATATTTATTATATACTGAATGGACTTATCACACAGTTAAGTGTCCGGCCAGGGGAATCAGTGCAGCGCATGGTTTGGGGAAGGGAGTGGTCTGAGGGTAATATAATGTAGATATTTATTATATACTGAATGTACTGATCACATAGTTAAGTGTCTGGCGAGGGGAATCAGTGCAGCGCATGGTTTGGGGAAGGGAGTGGTCTGAGGGTAATATACTCTAGATATTTATTATATACTGAATGTACTGATCACATAGTTAAGTGTCTGGTGAGGGGAATCGGTGCAGCGCATGGTTTGGGGAAGGGAGTGGTCTGAGGGTAATATACTGTAGATATTTATTATATACTGAATGGACAGATCACGCAGTTAAGTGTCCGGCCAGGGGAATCAGTGCAGCGCATGGTTTGGGGAAGGGAGTGGTCTGAGGGTAATATACTGTAGATATTTATTATATACTGAATGGACAGATCACACAGTTAAGTGTCCGGCGAGGGGAATCAGTGCAGCGCATGGTTTGGGGAAGGGAGTGGTCTGGGGGTAATATAATGTAGATATTTATTATATACTGAATGTACTGATCACATAGTTAAGTGTCTGGCGAGGGGAATCAGTGCAGCGCATGGTTTGGGGAAGGGAGTGGCCTCAGGGTAATATACTGTAGATATTTATTATATACTGAATGGACTGATCACGCAGTTAAGTGTCCGGCGAGGGGAATCAGTGCAGCGCATGGTTTGGGGAAGGGAGTGGTCTGAGGGTAATATACTGTAGATATTTATTATATACTGAATGGACTGATCACATAGTTAAGTGTCTGGCGAGGGGAATCAGTGCAGCGCATGGTTTGGGGAAGGGAGTGGTCTGAGGGTAATATACTGTAGATATTTATTATATACTGAATGGACTGATCACACAGTTAAGTGTCCGGCGAGGGGAATCAGTGAAGCGCATGGTTTGGGGAAGGGAGTGGCCTCAGGGTAATATACTGTAGATATTTATTATATACTGAATGGACTGATCACATAGTTAAGTGTCTGGCGAGGGGAATCAGTGCAGCGCATGGTTTGGGGAAGGGAGTGGTCTGAGGGTAATATACTGTAGATATTTATTATATACTGAATGGACAGATCACACAGTTAAGTGTCCGGCCAGGGGAATCAGTGCAGCGCATGGTTTGGGGAAGGGAGTGGTCTGAGGGTAATATAATGTAGATATTTATTATATACTGAATGAACTGATCACATAGTTAAGTGTCTGGTGAGGGGAATCAGTGCAGCGCATGGTTTGGGGAAGGGAGTGGTCTGAGGGTAATATACTTTAGATATTTATTATATACTGAATGTACTGATCACAAAGTTAACTGTCTGGCGAGGGGAATCAGTGCAGCGCATGGTTTGGGGAAGGGAGTGGTCTGAGGGTAATATACTGTAGATATTTATTATATACTGAATGGACAGATCACGCAGTTAAGTGTCCGGCGAGGGGAATCAGTGCAGCGCATGGTTTGGGGAAGGGAGTGGTCTGAGGGTAATATACTGTTGATATTTATTATATACTGAATGGACAGATCACACAGTTAAGTGTCCGGCGAGGGGAATCAGTGCAGCGCATGGTTTGGGGAAGGGAGTGGTCTGAGGGTAATATAATGTAGATATTTATTATATACTGAATGTACTGATCACATAGTTAAGAGTCTGGCGAGGGGAATCAGTGCAGCGCATGGTTTGGGGAAGGGAGTGGCCTCAGGGTAATATGCTGTAGATATTTATTATATACTGAATGGACTGATCACGCAGTTAAGTGTCCGGCGAGGGGAATCAGTGCAGCGCATGGTTTGGGGAAGGGAGTGGTCTGAGGGTAATATACTGTAGATATTTATTATATACTGAATGGACTGATCACATAGTTAAGTGTCTGGCGAGGGGAATCAGTGCAGCGCATGGTTTGGGGAAGGGAGTGGTCTGAGGGTAATATACTGTAGATATTTATTATATACTGAATGGACTGATCACACAGTTAAGTGTCCGGCGAGGGGAATCAGTGAAGCGCATGGTTTGGGGAAGGGAGTGGCCTCAGGGTAATATACTGTAGATATTTATTATATACTGAATGGACAGATCGTGCAGTTAAGTGTCCGGTGAGGGGAATCAGGTCAGCACATAGTTTGGGGAAGGGAGTGGTCAGAGGGTAATATACTCTAGATATTTATTATATACTGAATGGACTGATCACATAGTTAAGTGTCTGGCGAGGGGAATCAGTGCAGCGCATGGTTTGGGGAAGGGAGTGGTCTGAGGGTAATATAATGTAGATATTTATTATATACTGAATGGACAGATCACGCAGTTAAGTGTCCGGCCAGGGGAATCAGTGCAGCGCATGGTTTGGGGAAGGGAGTGGTCTGAGGGTAATATACTGTAGATATTTATTATATACTGAATGGACAGATCACGCAGTTAAGTGTCCGGCGAGGGGAATCAGTGCAGCGCATGGTTTGGGGAAGGGAGTGGTCTGAGGGTAATATAATGTAGATATTTATTATATACTGAATGTACTGATCACATAGTTAAGTGTCTGGCGAGGGGAATCAGTGCAGCGCATGGTTTGGGGAAGGGAGTGGTCTGAGGGTAATGTACTCTAGATATTTATTATATACTGAATGTACTGATCACATAGTTAAGTGTCTGGCGAGGGGAATCGGTGCAGCGCATGGTTTGGGGAAGGGAGTGGTGTGAGGGTAATATACTGTAGATATTTATTATATACTGAATGGACAGATCACGCAGTTAAGTTTCCGGCCAGGGGAATCAGTGCAGCGCATGGTTTGGGGAAGGGTGTGGTCTGAGGGTAATATACTGTAGATATTTATTATATACTGAATGGACAGATCACACAGTTAAGTGTCCGGCGAGGGGAATCAGTGCAGCGCATGGTTTGGGGAAGGGAGTGGTCTGGGGGTAATATAATGTAGATATTTATTATATACTGAATGTACTGATCACATAGTTAAGTGTCTGGCGAGGGGAATCAGTGCAGCGCATGGTTTGGGGAAGGGAGTGGCCTCAGGGTAATATACTGTAGATATTTATTATATACTGAATGGACTGATCACGCAGTTAAGTGTCCGGCGAGGGGAATCAGTGCAGCGCATGGTTTGGGGAAGGGAGTGGTCTGAGGGTAATATACTATAGATATTTATTATATACTGAATGGACTGATCACATAGTTAAGTGTCTGGCGAGGGGAATCAGTGCAGCGCATGGTTTGGGGAAGGGAGTGGTCTGAGGGTAATATACTGTAGATATTTATTATATACTGAATGGACTGATCACACAGTTAAGTGTCCGGCGAGGGGAATCAGTGAAGCGCATGGTTTGGGGAAGGGAGTGGCCTCAGGGTAATATACTGTAGATATTTATTATATACTGAATGGACTGATCACATAGTTAAGTGTCTGGCGAGGGGAATCAGTGCAGCGCATGGTTTGGGGAAGGGAGTGGTCTGAGGGTAATATACTGTAGATATTTATTATATACTGAATGGACAGATCACACAGTTAAGTGTCCGGCCAGGGGAATCAGTGCAGCGCATGGTTTGGGGAAGGGAGTGGTCTGAGGGTAATATACTGTAGATATTTATTATATACTGAATGGACAGATCACGCAGTTAAGTGTCCGGCGAGGGGAATCAGTGCAGCGCATGGTTTGGGGAAGGGAGTGGTCTGAGGGTAATATACTGTAGATATTTATTATATACTGAATGGACAGATCACGCAGTTAAGTGTCCGGTGAGGGGAATCAGGTCAGCACATAGTTTGGGGAAGGGAGTGGTCAGAGGGTAATATACTCTAGATATTTATTATATACTGAATGGACTGATCACATAGTTAAGTGTCTGGCGAGGGGAATCAGTGCAGCGCATGGTTTGGGGAAGGGAGTGGTCTGAGGGTAATATAATGTAGATATTTATTATATACTGAATGGACAGATCACGCAGTTAAGTGTCCGGCCAGGGGAATCAGTGCAGCGCATGGTTTGGGGAAGGGAGTGGTCTGAGGGTAATATACTGTAGATATTTATTATATACTGAATGGACAGATCACGCAGTTAAGTGTCCGGCGAGGGGAATCAGTGCAGCGCATGGTTTGGGGAAGGGAGTGGTCTGAGGGTAATATAATGTAGATATTTATTATATACTGAATGTACTGATCACATAGCAAAGTGTCTGGCGAGGGGAATCAGTGCAGCGCATGGTTTGGGGAAGGGAGTGGTCTGAGGGTAATGTACTCTAGATATTTATTATATACTGAATGTACTGATCACATAGTTAAGTGTCTGGCGAGGGGAATCGGTGCAGCGCATGGTTTGGGGAAGGGAGTGGTCTGAGGGTAATATACTGTAGATATTTATTATATACTGAATGGACAGATCACGCAGTTAAGTTTCCGGCCAGGGGAATCAGTGCAGCGCATGGTTTGGGGAAGGGTGTGGTCTGAGGGTAATATACTGTAGATATTTATTATATACTGAATGGACAGATCACACAGTTAAGTGTCCGGCGAGGGGAATCAGTGCAGCGCATGGTTTGGGGAAGGGAGTGGTCTGGGGGTAATATAATGTAGATATTTATTATATACTGAATGTACTGATCACATAGTTAAGTGTCTGGCGAGGGGAATCAGTGCAGCGCATGGTTTGGGGAAGGGAGTGGCCTCAGGGTAATATACTGTAGATATTTATTATATACTGAATGGACTGATCACGCAGTTAAGTGTCCGGCGAGGGGAATCAGTGCAGCGCATGGTTTGGGGAAGGGAGTGGTCTGAGGGTAATATACTATAGATATTTATTATATACTGAATGGACTGATCACATAGTTAAGTGTCTGGCGAGGGGAATCAGTGCAGCGCATGGTTTGGGGAAGGGAGTGGTCTGAGGGTAATATACTGTAGATATTTATTATATACTGAATGGACTGATCACACAGTTAAGTGTCCGGCGAGGGGAATCAGTGAAGCGCATGGTTTGGGGAAGGGAGTGGCCTCAGGGTAATATACTGTAGATATTTATTATATACTGAATGGACTGATCACATAGTTAAGTGTCTGGCGAGGGGAATCAGTGCAGCGCATGGTTTGGGGAAGGGAGTGGTCTGAGGGTAATATACTGTAGATATTTATTATATACTGAATGGACAGATCACACAGTTAAGTGTCCGGCCAGGGGAATCAGTGCAGCGCATGGTTTGGGGAAGGGAGTGGTCTGAGGGTAATATACTGTAGATATTTATTATATACTGAATGGACAGATCACGCAGTTAAGTGTCCGGCGAGGGGAATCAGTGCAGCGCATGGTTTGGGGAAGGGAGTGGTCTGAGGGTAATATACTGTTGATATTTATTATATACTGAATGGACAGATCACGCAGTTAAGTGTCCGGCGAGGGGAATCAGTGCAGCGCATGGTTTGGGGAAGGGAGTGGTCTGAGGGTAATATACTGTAGATATTTATTATATACTGAATGGACTTATCACACAGTTAAGTGTCCGGCCAGGGGAATCAGTGCAGCGCATGGTTTGGGGAAGGGAGTGGTCTGAGGGTAATATAATGTAGATATTTATTATATACTGAATGTACTGATCACATAGTTAAGTGTCTGGCGAGGGGAATCAGTGCAGCGCATGGTTTGGGGAAGGGAGTGGTCTGAGGGTAATATACTCTAGATATTTATTATATACTGAATGTACTGATCACATAGTTAAGTGTCTGGCGAGGGGAATCGGTGCAGCGCATGGTTTGGGGAAGGGAGTGGTCTGAGGGTAATATACTGTAGATATTTATTATATACTGAATGGACAGATCACGCAGTTAAGTGTCCGGCCAGGGGAATCAGTGCAGCGCATGGTTTGGGGAAGGGAGTGGTCTGAGGGTAATATACTGTAGATATTTATTATATACTGAATGGACAGATCACACAGTTAAGTGTCCGGCGAGGGGAATCAGTGCAGCACATGGTTTGGGGAAGGGAGTGGTCTGGGGGTAATATAATGTATATATTTATTATATACTGAATGTACTGATCACATAGTTAAGTGTCTGGCGAGGGGAATCAGTGCAGCGCATGGTTTGGGGAAGGGAGTGGCCTCAGGGTAATATACTGTAGATATTTATTATATACTGAATGGACTGATCACATAGTTAAGTGTCTGGCGAGGGGAATCAGTGAAGCGCATGGTTTGGGGAAGGGAGTGGCCTCAGGGTAATATACTGTAGATATTTATTATATACTGAATGGACAGATCACGCAGTTAAGTGTCCGGCGAGGGGAATCAGTGCAGCGCATGGTTTGGGGAAGGGAGTGGTCTGAGGGTAATATACTGTAGATATTTATTATATACTGAATAGACTGATCACACAGTTAAGTGTCCGGCGAGGGGAATCAGTGAAGCGCATGGTTTGGGGAAGGGAGTGGCCTCAGGGTAATATACTGTAGATATTTATTATATACTGAATGGACTGATCACATAGTTAAGTGTCTGGCGAGGGGAATCAGTGCAGCGCATGGTTTGGGGAAGGGAGTGGTCTGAGGGTAATATACTGTAGATATTTATTATATACTGAATGGACAGATCACACAGTTAAGTGTCCGACCAGGGGAATCAGTGCAGCGCATGGTTTGGGGAAGGGAGTGGTCTGAGGGTAATATACTGTAGATATTTATTATATACTGAATGGACAGATCACGCAGTTAAGTGTCCGGCGAGGGGAATCAGTGCAGCGCATGGTTTGGGGAAGGGAGTGGTCTGAGGGTAATATACTGTTGATATTTATTATATACTGAATGGACAGATCACGCAGTTAAGTGTCCAGCGAGGGGAATCAGTGCAGCACATGGTTTGGAGAAGGGAGTGGTCTGAGGGTAATATACTGTAGATATTTTTTATATACTGAATGGACTTATCACACAGTTAAGTGTCCGGCCAGGGGAATCAGTGCAGCGCATGGTTTGGGGAAGGAAGTGGTCTGAGGGTAATATACTGTAGATATTTATTATATACTGAATGGACAGATCACGCAGTTAAGTGTCCGACGAGGGGAATCAGTGCAGCGCATGGTTTGGGGAAGGGAGTGGTCTGAGGGTAATAGACTGTTGATTTTTATTATATACTGAATGGGCTTATCACGCAGTTAAGTGTCCGGTGAGGGGAATCAGTGAAGCGCATGGTTTGGGGAAGGGAGTGGTCTGAGGGTAATATACTGTAGATATTTATTATATACTGAATGGACAGATCATGCAGTTAAGTATCCGGCCAGGGGAATCAGTGCAGCGCATGGTTTGGGGAAGGGAGTGGTCTGAGGGTAATATACTGTAGATATTTATTATATACTGAATGGACAGATCACGCAGTTAAGTGTCCGGCGAGGGGAATCAGTGCAGCGCATGGTTTGGGGAAGGGAGTGGTCTGAGGGTAATATACTGTAGATATTTATTATATACTGAATGTACTGATCACATAGTTAAGTGTCTGGCGAGGGGAATCAGTGCAGCGCATGGTTTGGGGAAGGGAGTGGTCTGAGGGTAATATACTCTAGATATTTATTATATACTGAATGGACTGATCACATAGTTAAGTGTCTGGCGAAGGGAATCAGTGCAGCGCATGGTTTGGGGAAGGGAGTGGTCTGAGGGTAATATACTGTAGATATTTATTATATACTGAATGGACAGATCACGCAGTTAAGTGTCCGGCCAGGGGAATCAGGCAAGCGCATGGTTTGGGGAAGGGAGTGGTCTGAGGGTAATATACTGTAGATATTTATTATATACTGAATGGACAGATCACGCAGTTAAGTGTCCGGCGAGGGGAATCAGTGCAGCGCATGGTTTGCGGAAGGGAGTGGTCTGAGGGTAATATACTGTAGATATTTATTATATACTGAATGGACTGATCACATAGTTAAGTGTCTGGCGAGGGCAATCAGTGCAGCGCATGGTTTGGGGAAGGGAGTGGTCTGAGGGTAATATACTGTAGATATTTATTATATACTGAATGGACTGATCACGCAGTTAAGTGTCCCGCGAGGGGAATCAGTGAAGCGCATGGTTTGGGGAAGGGAGTGGCCTCAGGGTAATATACTGTAGATATTTATTATATACTGAATGGACTGTTCACGCAGTTAAGTGTCCGGCGAGGGGAATCAGTGCAGCGCATGGTTTGGGGAAGGGAGTGGTCTGAGGGTAATATACTGTAGATATTTATTATATACTGAATGGACTGATCACATAGTTAAGTGTCTGGCGAGGGGAATCAGTGCAGCGCATGGTTTGGGGAAGGGAGTGGTCTGAGGGTAATATACTGTAGATATTTATTATATACTGAATGGACTGATCACGCAGTTAAGTGTCCGGCGAGCGGAATCAGTGAAGCGCATGGTTTGGGGAAGGGAGTGGCCTCAGGGTAATATACTGTAGATATTTATTATATACTGAATGGACTGATCACATAGTTAAGTGTCTGGCGAGGGGAATCAGTGCAGCGCATGGTTTGGGGAAGGGAGTGGTCTGAGGGTAATATACTGTAGATATTTATTATATACTGAAGGGACAGATCACGCAGTTAAGTGTCCGGCGAGGGGAATCAGTGCAGCGCAAAGTTTGGGGAAGGGAGTGGTCTGAGGGTAATATTCTATAGATATTCATTATATACTGAATGGCAGATCACGCAGTTAAGTGTCCGGCGAGGGGAATCAGTGCAGCGCAAAGTTTGGGGAAGGGAGTGGTCTGAGGGTAATATACTGTAGATATTCATTATATACTGAATGGACAGATCATGCAGTTAAGTGTCCGGCGAGGGGAATCAGTGCAGCGCAAAGTTTGGGGAAGGGAGTGGTCT
The DNA here is from genome assembly GCF_040938575.1 of Ambystoma mexicanum. Lineage (NCBI taxonomy): Eukaryota > Metazoa > Chordata > Amphibia > Caudata > Ambystomatidae > Ambystoma > Ambystoma mexicanum. Next base: position 24,238,346 of record NC_090935.1, read on the forward strand.
GAGGGTAATATTCTGTAGATATTCATTATATACTGAATGGACAGATCGTGCAGTTAAGATTCCGGTGAGGGGAATCAGGTCAGCACATAGTTTGGGGAAGGGAGTGGTCTGAGGGTAATATACTGTAGATATTTATTATATACTGAATGGACTTATCACATAGTTAAGTGTCTGGCGAGGAGAATCAGTGCAGCGCATGGTTTGGGGAAGGGAGTGGTCTGAGGGTAATATACTCTAGATATTTATTATATACTGAATGGACTGATCACATAGTTAAGTGTCTGGCGAGGGGAATCAGTGCAGCACATGGTTTGGGGAAGGGAGTGGTCTGAGGGTAATATACTGTAGATATTTATTATATACTGAATGGACAGATCACGCAGTTAAGTGTCCGGCCAGGGGAATCAGTGCAGCGCATGGTTTGGGGAAGGGAGTGGTCTGAGGGTAATATACTGTAGATATTTATTATATACTGAATGGACAGATCACGCAGTTAAGTGTCTGGCGAGGGGAATCAGTGCAGCGCATGGTTTGGGGAAGGGAGTGGTCTGAGGGTAATATAATGTAGATATTTATTATATACTGAATGAACTGATCACATAGTTAAGTGTCTGGCGAGGGGAATCAGTGCAGCGCATGGTTTGGGGAAGGGAGTGGTCTGAGGGTAATATACTTTAGATATTTATTATATACTGAATGTACTGATCACATAGTTAACTGTCTGGCGAGGGGAATCAGTGCAGCGCATGGTTTGGGGAAGGGAGTGGTCTGAGGGTAATATACTGTTGATATTTATTATATACAAAATGGACAGATCACACAGTTAAGTGTCCGGCGAGGGGAATCAGTGCAGCGCATGGTTTGGGGAAGGGAGTGGTCTGAGGGTAATATAATGTAGATATTTATTATATACTGAATGTACTGATCACATAGTTAAGAGTTTGGCGAGGGGAATCAGTGCAGCGCATGGTTTGGGGAAGGGAGTGGCCTCAGGGTAATATGCTGTAGATATTTATTATATACTGAATGGACTGATCACGCAGTTAAGTGTCCGGCGAGGGGAATCAGTGCAGCGCATGCTTTGGGGAAGGGAGTGGTCTGAGGGTAATATACTGTAGATATTTATTATATACTGAATGGACTGATCACATAGTTAAGTGTCTGGCGAGGGGAATCAGTGCAGCGCATGGTTTGGGGAAGGGAGTGGTCTGAGGGTAATATACTGTAGATATTTATTATATACTGAATGGACTGATCACACAGTTAAGTGTCCGGCGAGGGGAATCAGTGAAGCGCATGGTTTGGGGAAGGGAGTGGTCTGAGGGTAATATACTGTAGATATTTATTATATACTGAATGTACTGATCACATAGTTAAGTGTCTGGCGAGGGGAATCGGTGCAGCGCATGGTTGGGGGAAGGGAGTGGTCTGAGGGTAATATACTGTAGATATTTATTATATACTGAATGGACAGATCACGCAGTTAAGTTTCCGGCCAGGGGAATCAGTGCAGCGCATGGTTTGGGGAAGGGAGTGGTCTGAGGGTAATATACTGTAGATATTTATTATATACTGAATGGACAGATCACACAGTTAAGTGTCCGGCGAGGGGAATCAGTGCAGCGCATGGTTTGGGGAAGGGAGTGGTCTGGGGGTAATATAATGTAGATATTTATTATATACTGAATGTACTGATCACATAGTTAAGTGTCTGGCGAGGGGAATCAGTGCAGCGCATGGTTTGGGGAAGGGAGTGGCCTCAGGGTAATATACTGTAGATATGTATTATATACTGAATGGACAGATCACGCAGTTAAGTGTCCGGCCAGGGGAATCAGTGCAGCGCATGGTTTGGGGAAGGGAGTGGTCTGAGGGTAATATACTGTAGATATTTATTATATACTGAATGGACAGATCACGCAGTTAAGTGTCCGGCGAGGGGAATCAGTGCAGCGCATGGTTTGGGGAAGGGAGTGGTCTGAGGGTAATATAATGTAGATATTTATTATATACTGAATGTACTGATCACATAGTTAAGTGTCTGGCGAGGGGAATCAGTGCAGCGCATGGTTTGGGGAAGGGAGTGGTCTGAGGGTAATATACTCTAGATATTTATTATATACTGAATGTACTGATCACATAGTTAAGTGTCTGGCGAGGGGAATCGGTGCAGCGCATGGTTTGGGGAAGGGAGTGGTCTGAGGGTAATATACTGTAGATATTTATTATATACTGAATGGACAGATCACGCAGTTAAGTTTCCGGCCAGGGGAATCAGTGCAGCGCATGGTTTGTGGAAGGGAGTGGTCTGAGGGTAATATACTGTAGATATTTATTATATACTGAATGGACAGATCACACAGTTAAGTGTCCGGCGAGGGGAATCAGTGCAGCGCATGGTTTGGGGAAGGGAGTGGTCTGGGGGTAATATAATGTAGATATTTATTATATACTGAATGTACTGATCACATAGTTAAGTGTCTGGCGAGGGGAATCAGTGCAGCGCATGGTTTGGGGAAGGGAGTGGCCTCAGGGTAATATACTGTAGATATTTATTATATACTGAATGGACTGATCACGCAGTTAAGTATGCGGCGAAGGGAATCAATGCAGCAACTGGTTTGGGGATGGGAGTGGTCTGAGGGTAATATACTGTAGATATTTATTATATACTGAATGGACTGATCACATAGTTAAGTGTCTGGCGAGGGGAATCAGTGCAGCGCATGGTTTGGGGAAGGGAGTGGTCTGAGGGTAATATACTGTAGATATTTATTATATACTGAATGGACTGATCACACAGTTAAGTGTCCGGCGAGGGGAATCAGTGAAGCGCATGGTTTGGGGAAGGGAGTGGCCTCAGGGTAATATACTGTAGATATTTATTATATACTGAATGGACTGATCACATAGTTAAGTGTCTGGCGAGGGGAATCAGTGCAGCGCATGGTTTGGGGAAGGGAGTGGTCTGAGGGTAATATACTGTAGATATTTATTATATACTGAATGGACAGATCACACAGTTAAGTGTCCGGCCAGGGGAATCAGTGCAGCGCATGGTTTGGGGAAGGGAGTGGTCTGAGGGTAATATACTGTAGATATTTATTATATACTGAATGGACAGATCACGCAGTTAAGTGTCCGGCGAGGGGAATCAGTGCAGCGCATGGTTTGGGGAAGGGAGTGGTCTGAGGGTAATATACTGTTGATATTTATTATATACTGAATGGACAGATCACGCAGTTAAGTGTCCGGCGAGGGGAATCAGTGCAGCGCATGGTTTGGGGAAGGGAGTGGTCTGAGGGTAATATACTGTAGATATTTATTATATACTGAATGGACTTATCACACAGTTAAGTGTCCGGCCAGGGGAATCAGTGCAGCGCATGGTTTGGGGAAGGGAGTGGTCTGAGGGTAATATAATGTAGATATTTATTATATACTGAATGTACTGATCACATAGTTAAGTGTCTGGCGAGGGGAATCAGTGCAGCGCATGGTTTGGGGAAGGGAGTGGTCTGAGGGTAATATACTCTAGATATTTATTATATACTGAATGTACTGATCACATAGTTAAGTGTCTGGTGAGGGGAATCGGTGCAGCGCATGGTTTGGGGAAGGGAGTGGTCTGAGGGTAATATACTGTAGATATTTATTATATACTGAATGGACAGATCACGCAGTTAAGTGTCCGGCCAGGGGAATCAGTGCAGCGCATGGTTTGGGGAAGGGAGTGGTCTGAGGGTAATATACTGTAGATATTTATTATATACTGAATGGACAGATCACACAGTTAAGTGTCCGGCGAGGGGAATCAGTGCAGCGCATGGTTTGGGGAAGGGAGTGGTCTGGGGGTAATATAATGTAGATATTTATTATATACTGAATGTACTGATCACATAGTTAAGTGTCTGGCGAGGGGAATCAGTGCAGCGCATGGTTTGGGGAAGGGAGTGGCCTCAGGGTAATATACTGTAGATATTTATTATATACTGAATGGACTGATCACGCAGTTAAGTGTCCGGCGAGGGGAATCAGTGCAGCGCATGGTTTGGGGAAGGGAGTGGTCTGAGGGTAATATACTGTAGATATTTATTATATACTGAATGGACTGATCACATAGTTAAGTGTCTGGCGAGGGGAATCAGTGCAGCGCATGGTTTGGGGAAGGGAGTGGTCTGAGGGTAATATACTGTAGATATTTATTATATACTGAATGGACTGATCACACAGTTAAGTGTCCGGCGAGGGGAATCAGTGAAGCGCATGGTTTGGGGAAGGGAGTGGCCTCAGGGTAATATACTGTAGATATTTATTATATACTGAATGGACTGATCACATAGTTAAGTGTCTGGCGAGGGGAATCAGTGCAGCGCATGGTTTGGGGAAGGGAGTGGTCTGAGGGTAATATACTGTAGATATTTATTATATACTGAATGGACAGATCACACAGTTAAGTGTCCGGCCAGGGGAATCAGTGCAGCGCATGGTTTGGGGAAGGGAGTGGTCTGAGGGTAATATAATGTAGATATTTATTATATACTGAATGAACTGATCACATAGTTAAGTGTCTGGTGAGGGGAATCAGTGCAGCGCATGGTTTGGGGAAGGGAGTGGTCTGAGGGTAATATACTTTAGATATTTATTATATACTGAATGTACTGATCACAAAGTTAACTGTCTGGCGAGGGGAATCAGTGCAGCGCATGGTTTGGGGAAGGGAGTGGTCTGAAGGTAATATACTGTAGATATTTATTATATACTGAATGGACAGATCACGCAGTTAAGTGTCCGGCGAGGGGAATCAGTGCAGCGCATGGTTTGGGGAAGGGAGTGGTCTGAGGGTAATATACTGTTGATATTTATTATATACTGAATGGACAGATCACACAGTTAAGTGTCCGGCGAGGGGAATCAGTGCAGCGCATGGTTTGGGGAAGGGAGTGGTCTGAGGGTAATATAATGTAGATATTTATTATATACTGAATGTACTGATCACATAGTTAAGAGTCTGGCGAGGGGAATCAGTGCAGCGCATGGTTTGGGGAAGGGAGTGGCCTCAGGGTAATATGCTGTAGATATTTATTATATACTGAATGGACTGATCACGCAGTTAAGTGTCCGGCGAGGGGAATCAGTGCAGCGCATGGTTTGGGGAAGGGAGTGGTCTGAGGGTAATATACTGTAGATATTTATTATATACTGAATGGACTGATCACATAGTTAAGTGTCTGGCGAGGGGAATCAGTGCAGCGCATGGTTTGGGGAAGGGAGTGGTCTGAGGGTAATATACTGTAGATATTTATTATATACTGAATGGACTGATCACACAGTTAAGTGTCCGGCGAGGGGAATCAGTGAAGCGCATGGTTTGGGGAAGGGAGTGGCCTCAGGGTAATATACTGTAGATATTTATTATATACTGAATGGACAGATCGTGCAGTTAAGTGTCCGGTGAGGGGAATCAGGTCAGCACATAGTTTGGGGAAGGGAGTGGTCAGAGGGTAATATACTCTAGATATTTATTATATACTGAATGGACTGATCACATAGTTAAGTGTCTGGCGAGGGGAATCAGTGCAGCGCATGGTTTGGGGAAGGGAGTGGTCTGAGGGTAATATAATGTAGATATTTATTATATACTGAATGGACAGATCACGCAGTTAAGTGTCCGGCCAGGGGAATCAGTGCAGCGCATGGTTTGGGGAAGGGAGTGGTCTGAGGGTAATATACTGTAGATATTTATTATATACTGAATGGACAGATCACGCAGTTAAGTGTCCGGCGAGGGGAATCAGTGCAGCGCATGGTTTGGGGAAGGGAGTGGTCTGAGGGTAATATAATGTAGATATTTATTATATACTGAATGTACTGATCACATAGTTAAGTGTCTGGCGAGGGGAATCAGTGCAGCGCATGGTTTGGGGAAGGGAGTGGTCTGAGGGTAATGTACTCTAGATATTTATTATATACTGAATGTACTGATCACATAGTTAAGTGTCTGGCGAGGGGAATCGGTGCAGCGCATGGTTTGGGGAAGGGAGTGGTCTGAGGGTAATATACTGTAGATATTTATTATATACTGAATGGACAGATCACGCAGTTAAGTTTCCGGCCAGGGGAATCAGTGCAGCGCATGGTTTGGGGAAGGGTGTGGTCTGAGGGTAATATACTGTAGATATTTATTATATACTGAATGGACAGATCACACAGTTAAGTGTCCGGCGAGGGGAATCAGTGCAGCGCATGGTTTGGGGAAGGGAGTGGTCTGGGGGTAATATAATGTAGATATTTATTATATACTGAATGTACTGATCACATAGTTAAGTGTCTGGCGAGGGGAATCAGTGCAGCGCATGGTTTGGGGAAGGGAGTGGCCTCAGGGTAATATACTGTAGATATTTATTATATACTGAATGGACTGATCACGCAGTTAAGTGTCCGGCGAGGGGAATCAGTGCAGCGCATGGTTTGGGGAAGGGAGTGGTCTGAGGGTAATATACTATAGATATTTATTATATACTGAATGGACTGATCACATAGTTAAGTGTCTGGCGAGGGGAATCAGTGCAGCGCATGGTTTGGGGAAGGGAGTGGTCTGAGGGTAATATACTGTAGATATTTATTATATACTGAATGGACTGATCACACAGTTAAGTGTCCGGCGAGGGGAATCAGTGAAGCGCATGGTTTGGGGAAGGGAGTGGCCTCAGGGTAATATACTGTAGATATTTATTATATACTGAATGGACTGATCACATAGTTAAGTGTCTGGCGAGGGGAATCAGTGCAGCGCATGGTTTGGGGAAGGGAGTGGTCTGAGGGTAATATACTGTAGATATTTATTATATACTGAATGGACAGATCACACAGTTAAGTGTCCGGCCAGGGGAATCAGTGCAGCGCATGGTTTGGGGAAGGGAGTGGTCTGAGGGTAATATACTGTAGATATTTATTATATACTGAATGGACAGATCACGCAGTTAAGTGTCCGGCGAGGGGAATCAGTGCAGCGCATGGTTTGGGGAAGGGAGTGGTCTGAGGGTAATATACTGTTGATATTTATTATATACTGAATGGACAGATCACGCAGTTAAGTGTCCGGCGAGGGGAATCAGTGCAGCGCATGGTTTGGGGAAGGGAGTGGTCTGAGGGTAATATACTGTAGATATTTATTATATACTGAATGGACTTATCACACAGTTAAGTGTCCGGCCAGGGGAATCAGTGCAGCGCATGGTTTGGGGAAGGGAGTGGTCTGAGGGTAATATAATGTAGATATTTATTATATACTGAATGTACTGATCACATAGTTAAGTGTCTGGCGAGGGGAATCAGTGCAGCGCATGGTTTGGGGAAGGGAGTGGTCTGAGGGTAATATACTCTAGATATTTATTATATACTGAATGTACTGATCACATAGTTAAGTGTCTGGCGAGGGGAATCGGTGCAGCGCATGGTTTGGGGAAGGGAGTGGTCTGAGGGTAATATACTGTAGATATTTATTATATACTGAATGGACAGATCACGCAGTTAAGTGTCCGGCCAGGGGAATCAGTGCAGCGCATGGTTTGGGGAAGGGAGTGGTCTGAGGGTAATATACTGTAGATATTTATTATATACTGAATGGACAGATCACACAGTTAAGTGTCCGGCGAGGGGAATCAGTGCAGCACATGGTTTGGGGAAGGGAGTGGTCTGGGGGTAATATAATGTAGATATTTATTATATACTGAATGTACTGATCACATAGTTAAGTGTCTGGCGAGGGGAATCAGTGCAGCGCATGGTTTGGGGAAGGGAGTGGCCTCAGGGTAATATACTGTAGATATTTATTATATACTGAATGGACTGATCACATAGTTAAGTGTCTGGCGAGGGGAATCAGTGAAGCGCATGGTTTGGGGAAGGGAGTGGCCTCAGGGTAATATACTGTAGATATTTATTATATACTGAATGGACAGATCACGCAGTTAAGTGTCCGGCGAGGGGAATCAGTGCAGCGCATGGTTTGGGGAAGGGAGTGGTCTGAGGGTAATATACTGTAGATATTTATTATATACTGAATAGACTGATCACACAGTTAAGTGTCCGGCGAGGGGAATCAGTGAAGCGCATGGTTTGGGGAAGGGAGTGGCCTCAGGGTAATATACTGTAGATATTTATTATATACTGAATGGACTGATCACATAGTTAAGTGTCTGGCGAGGGGAATCAGTGCAGCGCATGGTTTGGGGAAGGGAGTGGTCTGAGGGTAATATACTGTAGATATTTATTATATACTGAATGGACAGATCACACAGTTAAGTGTCCGACCAGGGGAATCAGTGCAGCGCATGGTTTGGGGAAGGGAGTGGTCTGAGGGTAATATACTGTAGATATTTATTATATACTGAATGGACAGATCACGCAGTTAAGTGTCCGGCGAGGGGAATCAGTGCAGCGCATGGTTTGGGGAAGGGAGTGGTCTGAGGGTAATATACTGTTGATATTTATTATATACTGAATGGACAGATCACGCAGTTAAGTGTCCAGCGAGGGGAATCAGTGCAGCACATGGTTTGGAGAAGGGAGTGGTCTGAGGGTAATATACTGTAGATATTTTTTATATACTGAATGGACTTATCACACAGTTAAGTGTCCGGCCAGGGGAATCAGTGCAGCGCATGGTTTGGGGAAGGAAGTGGTCTGAGGGTAATATACTGTAGATATTTATTATATACTGAATGGACAGATCACGCAGTTAAGTGTCCGACGAGGGGAATCAGTGCAGCGCATGGTTTGGGGAAGGGAGTGGTCTGAGGGTAATAGACTGTTGATTTTTATTATATACTGAATGGGCTTATCACGCAGTTAAGTGTCCGGTGAGGGGAATCAGTGAAGCGCATGGTTTGGGGAAGGGAGTGGTCTGAGGGTAATATACTGTAGATATTTATTATATACTGAATGGACTGATCACGCAGTTAAGTGTCCGGCGAGGGGAATCAGTGAAGCGCATGGTTTGGGGAAGGGAGTGGTCTGAGGGTAATATACTGTAGATATTTATTATATACTGAATGGACTTATCACGCAGTTAAGTGTCCGGCGAGGGGAATCAGTGAAGCGCATGGTTTGGGGAAGGGAGTGGTCTGAGTTTAATATACTGCATATATTTATTATATACTGAATGGACTGATCACGCAGTTAAGTGTCCGGCGAGGGGAATCAGTGCAGCGCATAGTTTGGGGGAAGGGAGTGGTCTGAGGGTAATATACTGCAGATATTTATTATATACTGAATGGACTGATCACGCAGTTAAGTGTCCGGCGAGGGGAATCAGTGAAGCGCATGGTTTGGGGAAGGGAGTGGTCTGAGGGTAATATACTGTAGATATTTATTATATACTGAATGGACTTATCACGCTGTTAAGTGTCCGGCGAGGGGAATCAGTGAAGCGCATGGTTTGGGGAAGGGAGTGGTCTGAGGGTAATATACTGTAGATATTTATTATATACTGAAAGGACTTATCACGCAGTTAAGTGTCCGGCGAGGGGAATCAGTGAAGCGCATGGTTTGGGGAAGGGAGTGGTCTGAGGGTAATATACTGTAGATATTTATTATGTACTGAATGGACTTATCACGCAGTTAAGTGTCCGGCGAGGGGAATCAGTGAAGGCATGGTTTGTGGAAGGGAGTGGTCTGAGGGTAATATAATGTAGATATTTATTATATACTGAATGGACTGATCACGCAGTTAAGTGTCCAGCGAGCGGAATCAGTGAAGCGCATGGTTTGGGGAAGGGAGTGGCCTCAGGGTAATATACTGTAGATATTTATTATATACTGAATGGACTGATCACGCAGTTAAGTGTCTGGCGAGGCGAATGAGTGCAGCGCATAGTTTGGGGAAGGGAGTGGCCTCAGGGTAATATACTGTAGATATTTATTATATACTGAATGGACTGATCACGCAGTTAAGTGTCCGGCCAGGGGAATCAGTGCAGCGCATGGTTTGGGGAAGGGAGTGGTCTGAGGGTAATATACTGTAGATATTTATTATATACTGAATGGACAGATCACGCAGTTAAGTGTCCGGCGAGGGGAATCAGTGCAGCGCATGGTTTGGGGAAGGGAGTGGTCTGAGGGTAATATACTGTTGATATTTATTATATACTGAATGGACAGATCACGCAGTTAAGTGTCCAGCGAGGGGAATCAGTGCAGCGCATGCTTTGGGGAAGGGAGTGGTCTGAGGGTAATATACTGTAGATATTTATTATATACTGAATGGACTTATCACACAGTTAAGTGTCCGGCCAGGGGAATCAGTGCAGCGCATGGTTTGGGGAAGGGAGTGGTCTGAGGGTAATATACTGTAGATATTTATTATATACTGAATGGACAGATCACGCAGTTAAGTGTCCGACGAGGGGAATCAGTGCAGCGCATGGTTTGGGGAAGGGAGTGGTCTGAGGGTAATATACTGTTGATATTTATTATATACTGAATGGGCTTATCACGCAGTTAAGTGTCCGGTGAGGGGAATCAGTGAAGCGCATGGTTTGTGGAAGGGAGTGGTCTGAGGGTAATATACTGTAGATATTTATTATATACTGAATGGACTGATCACGCAGTTAAGTGTCCGGCGAGGGGAATCAGTGAAGCGCATGGTTTGGGGAAGGGAGTGGTCTGAGGGTAATATACTGTAGATATTTATTATGTACTGAATGGACTTATCACGCAGTTAAGTGTCCGGCGAGGGGAATCAGTGAAGGCATGGTTTGGGGAAGGGAGTGGTCTGAGGGTAATATAATGTAGATATTTATTATATACTGAATGGACTGATCACGCAGTTAAGTGTCCAGCGAGCGGAATCAGTGAAGCGCATGGTTTGGGGAAGGGAGTGGCCTCAGGGTAATATACTGTAGATATTTATTATATACTGAATGGACTGATCACGCAGTTAAGTGTCTGGCGAGGGTAATGAGTGCAGCGCATAGTTTGGGGAAGGGAGTGGCCTCAGGGTAATATACTGTAGATATTTATTATATACTGAATGGACTGATCACGCAGTTAAGTGTCCGGCGAGGGGAATCAGTGAAGCGCATAGTTTGGGGAAGGGAGTGGTCTGAGGGTAATATACTGCAGATATTTATTACATACTGAATGGGCTTATCACGCAGTTAAGTGTCCGGTGAGGGGAATCAGTGAAGCGCATGGTTTGTGGAAGGGAGTGGTCTGAGGGTAATATACTGTAGATATTTATTATATACTGAATGGACTGATCACGCAGTTAAGTGTCCGGCGAGGGGAATCAGTGAAGCGCATGGTTTGGGGAAGGGAGTGGTCTGAGGGTAATATACTGTAGATATTTATTATATACTGAATGGACTTATCACGCAGTTAAGTGTCCGGCGAGGGGAATCAGTGAAGCGCATGGTTTGGGGAAGGGAGTGGTCTGAGGGTAATATACTGCAGATATTTATTATATACTGAATGGACTGATCACGCAGTTAAGTGTCCGGCGAGGGGAATCAGTGCAGCGCATAGTTTGGGGGAAGGGAGTGGTCTGAGGGTAATATACTGCAGATATTTATTATACACTGAATGGACTGATCACGCAGTTAAGTGACCGGCGAGGGGAATCAATGCAGCGCATGGTTTGGGGAAGGGAGTGGTCTGAGGGTAATATACTGTAGATATTTATTATATACTGAATGGACTGATCACGCAGTTAAGTGTCCGGCGAGGGGAATCAGTGAAGCGCATGGTTTGGGGAAGGGAGTGGTCTGAGGGTAATATACTGTCGATATTTTTATATACTGAATGTACTGATCACATAGTTAAGTGTCTGGCGAGGGTAATCAGTGCAGCGCATGGGTTGGGGAAGGGAGTGGTCTGAGGGTAATATACTCTAGATATTTATTATATACTGAATGGACTGATCACATAGTTAAGTGTCTGGCGAGGGGAATCAGTGCAGCGCCTGGTTTGGGGAAGGGAGTGGTCTGAGGGTAATATTCTGTAGATATTCATTATATACTGAATGGACTGATCACATAGTTAAGTGTCTGGCGAGGGGAATCAGTGCAGCGCCTGGTTTGGGGAAGGGAGTGGTCTGAGGGTAATATACTGTAGATATTTATTATATACTGAATGGACTGATCACATAGTTAAGTGTCTGGCGAGGGGAATCAGTGCAGCGCCTGGTTTGGGGAAGGGAGTGGTCTGAGGGTAATATTCTGTAGATATTTATTATATACTGAATGGACTGATCACATAGTTAAGTGTCTGGCGAGGGGAATCAGTGCAGCGCCTGGTTTGGGGAAGGGAGTGGTCTGAGGGTAATATTCTGTAGATATTTATTATATACTGAATGGACTGATCACATAGTTAAGTGTCTGGCGAGGGGAATCAGTGCAGCGCCTGGTTTGGGGAAGGGAGTGGTCTGAGGGTAATATTCTGTAGATATTTATTATATACTGAATGGACTGATCACATAGTTAAGTGTCTGGCGAGGGTAATCAGTGCAGCGCATGGGTTGGGGAAGGGAGTGGTCTGAGGGTAATATACTCTAGATATTTATTATATACTGAATGGACTGATCACATAGTTAAGTGTCTGGCGAGGGGAATCAGTGCAGCGCCTGGTTTGGGGAAGGGAGTGGTCTGAGGGTAATATACTGTAGATATTTATTATATACTGAATGGACTGATCACATAGTTAAGTGTCTGGCGAGGGGAATCAGTGCAGCGCCTGGTTTGGGGAAGGGAGTGGTCTGAGGGTAATATTCTGTAGATATTTATTATATACTGAATGGACTGATCACATAGTTAAGTGTCTGGCGAGGGGAATCAGTGCAGCGCCTGGTTTGGGGAAGGGAGTGGTCTGAGGGTAATATTCTGTAGATATTTATTATATACTGAATGGACTGATCACATAGTTAAGTGTCTGGCGAGGGGAATCAGTGCAGCGCCTGGTTTGGGGAAGGGAGTGGTCTGAGGGTAATATTCTGTAGATATTTATTATATACTGAATGGACTGATCACATAGTTAAGTGTCTGGCGAGGGTAATCAGTGCAGCGCATGGGTTGGGGAAGGGAGTGGTCTGAGGGTAATATACTCTAGATATTTATTATATACTGAATGGACTGATCACATAGTTAAGTGTCTGGCGAGGGGAATCAGTGCAGCGCCTGGTTTGGGGAAGGGAGTGGTCTGAGGGTAATATTCTGTAGATATTTATTATATACTGAATGGACTGATCACATAGTTAAGTGTCTGGCGAGGGGAATCAGTGCAGCGCCTGGTTTGGGGAAGGGAGTGGTCTGAGGGTAATATTCTGTAGATATTTATTATATACTGAATGGACTGATCACATAGTTAAGTGTCTGGCGAGGGTAATCAGTGCAGCGCATGGGTTGGGGAAGGGAGTGGTCTGAGGGTAATATACTCTAGATATTTATTATATACTGAATGGACTGATCACATAGTTAAGTGTCTGGCGAGGGGAATCAGTGCAGCGCCTGGTTTGGGGAAGGGAGTGGTCTGAGGGTAATATTCTGTAGATATTTATTATATACTGAATGGACTGATCACATAGTTAAGTGTCTGGCGAGGGGAATCAGTGCAGCGCCTGGTTTGGGGAAGGGAGTGGTCTGAGGGTAATATACTGTAGATATTTATTATATACTGAATGGACAGATCATGCAGTTAAGTGTCCGGCCAGGGGAATCAGTGCAGCGCATGGTTTGGGGAAGGGAGTGGCCTCAGGGTAATATACTGTAGATATTTATTATATACTGAATGGACAGATCACGCAGTTAAGTGTCCGGCGAGGGGAATCAGTGCAGCGCATGGTTTGGGGAAGGGAGTGGTCTGAGGGTAATATACTGTAGATATTTATTATATACTGAATGGACTGATCACATAGTTAAGTGTCTGGCGAGGGGAATCAGTGCAGCGCATGGTTTGGGGAAGGGAGTGGTCTGAGGGTAATATACTGTATATATTTATTATATACTGAATGGACTGATCACACAGTTAAGTGTCCGGCGAGGGGAATCAGTGAAGCGCATGGTTTGGGGAAGGGAGTGGCCTCAGGGTAATATACTGTATATATTTATTATATACTGAATGGACAGATCGTGCAGTTAAGTGTCTGGTGAGGGGAATCAGGTCAGCACATAGTTTGGGGAAGGGAGTGGTCAGAGGGTAATATACTCTAGATATTTATTATATACTGAATGGACAGATCACGCAGTTAAGTGTCCGGCGAGGGGAATCAGTGCAGCGCATGGTTTGGGGAAGGGAGTGGTCTGAGGGTAATATAATGTAGATATTTATTATATACTGAATGTACTGATCACATAGTTAAGTGTCTGGCGAGGGGAATCAGTGCAGCGCATGGTTTGGGGAAGGGAGTGGTCTGAGGGTAATATACTCTAGATATTTATTATATACTGAATGTACTGATCACATAGTTAAGTGTCTGGCGAGGGGAATCGGTGCAGCGCATGGTTTGGGGAAGGGAGTGGTCTGAGGGTAATATACTGTAGATATTTATTATATACTGAATGGACATATCACGCAGTTAAGTGTCCGGCCAGGGGAATCAGTGCAGCGCATGGTTTGGGGAAGGGAGTGGTCTGAGGGTAATATACTGTAGATATTTATTATATACTGAATGGACAGATCACACAGTTAAGTGTCCGGCGAGGGGAATCAGTGCAGCGCATGGTTTGGGGAAGCGAGTGGTCTGGGGGTAATATAATGTAGATATTTATTATATACTGAATGTACTGATCACATAGTTAAGTGTCTGGCGAGGGGAATCAGTGCAGCGCATGGTTTGGGGAAGGGAGTGGCCTCAGGGTAATATACTGTAGATATTTATTATATACTGAATGGACTGATCACGCAGTTAAGTGTCCGGCGAGGGGAATCAGTGCAGCGCATGGTTTGGGGAAGGGAGTGGTCTGAGGGTAATATACTGTAGATATTTATTATATACTGAATGGACTGATCACATAGTTAAGTGTCTGGCGAGGGGAATCAGTGCAGCGCATGGTTTGGGGAAGGGAGTGGTCTGAGGGTAATATACTGTAGATATTTATTATATACTGAATGGACTGATCACACAGTTAAGTGTCCGGCGAGGGGAATCAGTGAAGCGCATGGTTTGGGGAAGGGAGTGGCCTCAGGGTAATATACTGTAGATATTTATTATATACTGAATGGACTGATCACATAGTTAAGTGTCTGGTGAGGGGAATCAGTGCAGCGAATGGTTTGGGGAAGGGAGTGGTCTGAGGGTAATATACTGTAGATATTTATTATATACTGAATGGACAGATCACACAGTTAAGTGTCCGGCCAGGGGAATCAGTGCAGCGCATGGTTTGGGGAAGGGAGTGGTCTGAGGGTAATATACTGTAGATATTTATTATATACTGAATGGACAGATCACGCAGTTAAGTGTCCGGCGAGGGGAATCAGTGCAGCGCATGGTTTGGGGAAGGGAGTGGTCTGAGGGTAATATACTGTTGATATTTATTATATACTGAATGGACAGATCACGCAGTTAAGTGTCCGGCGAGGGGAATCAGTGCAGCGCATGGTTTGGGGAAGGGAGTGGTCTGAGGGTAATATACTGTAGATATTTATTATATACTGAATGGACTTATCACACAGTTAAGTGTCCGGCCAGGGGAATCAGTGCAGCGCATGGTTTGGGGAAGGGAGTGGTCTGAGGGTAATATACTGTAGATATTTATTATATACTGAATGGACAGATCACGCAGTTAAGTGTCCGACGAGGGGAATCAGTGCAGCGCATGGTTTGGGGAAGGGAGTGGTCTGAGGGTAATAGACTGTTGATTTTTATTATATACTGAATGGGCTTATCACGCAGTTAAGTGTCCGGTGAGGGGAATCAGTGAAGCGCATGGTTTGGGGAAGGGAGTGGTCTGAGGGTAATATACTGTAGATATTTATTATATACTGAATGGACTGATCACGCAGTTAAGTGTCCGGCGAGGGGAATCAGTGAAGCGCATGGTTTGGGGAAGGGAGTGGTCTGAGGGTAATATACTGTAGATATTTATTATATACTGAATGGACTTATCACGCAGTTAAGTGTCCGGCGAGGGGAATCAGTGAAGCGCATGGTTTGGGGAAGGGAGTGGTCTGAGTTTAATATACTGCATATATTTATTATATACTGAATGGACTGATCACGCAGTTAAGTGTCCGGCGAGGGGAATCAGTGCAGCGCATAGTTTGGGGGAAGGGAGTGGTCTGAGGGTAATATACTGCAGATATTTATTATATACTGAATGGACTGATCACGCAGTTAAGTGTCCGGCGAGGGGAATCAGTGAAGCGCATGGTTTGGGGAAGGGAGTGGTCTGAGGGTAATATACTGTAGATATTTATTATATACTGAATGGACTTATCACGCTGTTAAGTGTCCGGCGAGGGGAATCAGTGAAGCGCATGGTTTGGGGAAGGGAGTGGTCTGAGGGTAATATACTGTAGATATTTATTATATACTGAAAGGACTTATCACGCAGTTAAGTGTCCGGCGAGGGGAATCAGTGAAGCGCATGGTTTGGGGAAGGGAGTGGTCTGAGGGTAATATACTGTAGATATTTATTATGTACTGAATGGACTTATCACGCAGTTAAGTGTCCGGCGAGGGGAATCAGTGAAGGCATGGTTTGGGGAAGGGAGTGGTCTGAGGGTAATATAATGTAGATATTTATTATATACTGAATGGACTGATCACGCAGTTAAGTGTCCAGCGAGCGGAATCAGTGAAGCGCATGGTTTGGGGAAGGGAGTGGCCTCAGGGTAATATACTGTAGATATTTATTATATACTGAATGGACTGATCACGCAGTTAAGTGTCTGGCGAGGCGAATGAGTGCAGCGCATAGTTTGGGGAAGGGAGTGGCCTCAGGGTAATATACTGTAGATATTTATTATATACTGAATGGACTGATCACGCAGTTAAGTGTCCGGCCAGGGGAATCAGTGCAGCGCATGGTTTGGGGAAGGGAGTGGTCTGAGGGTAATATACTGTAGATATTTATTATATACTGAATGGACAGATCACGCAGTTAAGTGTCCGGCGAGGGGAATCAGTGCAGCGCATGGTTTGGGGAAGGGAGTGGTCTGAGGGTAATATACTGTTGATATTTATTATATACTGAATGGACAGATCACGCAGTTAAGTGTCCAGCGAGGGGAATCAGTGCAGCGCATGCTTTGGGGAAGGGAGTGGTCTGAGGGTAATATACTGTAGATATTTATTATATACTGAATGGACTTATCACACAGTTAAGTGTCCGGCCAGGGGAATCAGTGCAGCGCATGGTTTGGGGAAGGGAGTGGTCTGAGGGTAATATACTGTAGATATTTATTATATACTGAATGGACAGATCACGCAGTTAAGTGTCCGACGAGGGGAATCAGTGCAGCGCATGGTTTGGGGAAGGGAGTGGTCTGAGGGTAATATACTGTTGATATTTATTATATACTGAATGGGCTTATCACGCAGTTAAGTGTCCGGTGAGGGGAATCAGTGAAGCGCATGGTTTGTGGAAGGGAGTGGTCTGAGGGTAATATACTGTAGATATTTATTATATACTGAATGGACTGATCACGCAGTTAAGTGTCCGGCGAGGGGAATCAGTGAAGCGCATGGTTTGGGGAAGGGAGTGGTCTGAGGGTAATATACTGTAGATATTTATTATGTACTGAATGGACTTATCACGCAGTTAAGTGTCCGGCGAGGGGAATCAGTGAAGGCATGGTTTGGGGAAGGGAGTGGTCTGAGGGTAATATAATGTAGATATTTATTATATACTGAATGGACTGATCACGCAGTTAAGTGTCCAGCGAGCGGAATCAGTGAAGCGCATGGTTTGGGGAAGGGAGTGGCCTCAGGGTAATATACTGTAGATATTTATTATATACTGAATGGACTGATCACGCAGTTAAGTGTCTGGCGAGGGTAATGAGTGCAGCGCATAGTTTGGGGAAGGGAGTGGCCTCAGGGTAATATACTGTAGATATTTATTATATACTGAATGGACTGATCACGCAGTTAAGTGTCCGGCGAGGGGAATCAGTGAAGCGCATAGTTTGGGGAAGGGAGTGGTCTGAGGGTAATATACTGCAGATATTTATTACATACTGAATGGGCTTATCACGCAGTTAAGTGTCCGGTGAGGGGAATCAGTGAAGCGCATGGTTTGTGGAAGGGAGTGGTCTGAGGGTAATATACTGTAGATATTTATTATATACTGAATGGACTGATCACGCAGTTAAGTGTCCGGCGAGGGGAATCAGTGAAGCGCATGGTTTGGGGAAGGGAGTGGTCTGAGGGTAATATACTGTAGATATTTATTATATACTGAATGGACTTATCACGCAGTTAAGTGTCCGGCGAGGGGAATCAGTGAAGCGCATGGTTTGGGGAAGGGAGTGGTCTGAGGGTAATATACTGCAGATATTTATTATATACTGAATGGACTGATCACGCAGTTAAGTGTCCGGCGAGGGGAATCAGTGCAGCGCATAGTTTGGGGGAAGGGAGTGGTCTGAGGGTAATATACTGCAGATATTTATTATACACTGAATGGACTGATCACGCAGTTAAGTGACCGGCGAGGGGAATCAATGCAGCGCATGGTTTGGGGAAGGGAGTGGTCTGAGGGTAATATACTGTAGATATTTATTATATACTGAATGGACTGATCACGCAGTTAAGTGTCCGGCGAGGGGAATCAGTGAAGCGCATGGTTTGGGGAAGGGAGTGGTCTGAGGGTAATATACTGTCGATATTTTTATACACTGAATGTACTGATCACATAGTTAAGTGTCTGGCGAGGGTAATCAGTGCAGCGCATGGGTTGGGGAAGGGAGTGGTCTGAGGGTAATATACTCTAGATATTTATTATATACTGAATGGACTGATCACATAGTTAAGTGTCTGGCGAGGGGAATCAGTGCAGCGCCTGGTTTGGGGAAGGGAGTGGTCTGAGGGTAATATTCTGTAGATATTCATTATATACTGAATGGACTGATCACATAGTTAAGTGTCTGGCGAGGGGAATCAGTGCAGCGCCTGGTTTGGGGAAGGGAGTGGTCTGAGGGTAATATACTGTAGATATTTATTATATACTGAATGGACTGATCACATAGTTAAGTGTCTGGCGAGGGGAATCAGTGCAGCGCCTGGTTTGGGGAAGGGAGTGGTCTGAGGGTAATATTCTGTAGATATTTATTATATACTGAATGGACTGATCACATAGTTAAGTGTCTGGCGAGGGGAATCAGTGCAGCGCCTGGTTTGGGGAAGGGAGTGGTCTGAGGGTAATATTCTGTAGATATTTATTATATACTGAATGGACTGATCACATAGTTAAGTGTCTGGCGAGGGGAATCAGTGCAGCGCCTGGTTTGGGGAAGGGAGTGGTCTGAGGGTAATATTCTGTAGATATTTATTATATACTGAATGGACTGATCACATAGTTAAGTGTCTGGCGAGGGTAATCAGTGCAGCGCATGGGTTGGGGAAGGGAGTGGTCTGAGGGTAATATACTCTAGATATTTATTATATACTGAATGGACTGATCACATAGTTAAGTGTCTGGCGAGGGGAATCAGTGCAGCGCCTGGTTTGGGGAAGGGAGTGGTCTGAGGGTAATATACTGTAGATATTTATTATATACTGAATGGACTGATCACATAGTTAAGTGTCTGGCGAGGGGAATCAGTGCAGCGCCTGGTTTGGGGAAGGGAGTGGTCTGAGGGTAATATTCTGTAGATATTTATTATATACTGAATGGACTGATCACATAGTTAAGTGTCTGGCGAGGGGAATCAGTGCAGCGCCTGGTTTGGGGAAGGGAGTGGTCTGAGGGTAATATTCTGTAGATATTTATTATATACTGAATGGACTGATCACATAGTTAAGTGTCTGGCGAGGGGAATCAGTGCAGCGCCTGGTTTGGGGAAGGGAGTGGTCTGAGGGTAATATTCTGTAGATATTTATTATATACTGAATGGACTGATCACATAGTTAAGTGTCTGACGAGGGTAATCAGTGCAGCGCATGGGTTGGGGAAGGGAGTGGTCTGAGGGTAATATACTCTAGATATTTATTATATACTGAATGGACTGATCACATAGTTAAGTGTCTGGCGAGGGGAATCAGTGCAGCGCCTGGTTTGGGGAAGGGAGTGGTCTGAGGGTAATATTCTGTAGATATTTATTATATACTGAATGGACTGATCACATAGTTAAGTGTCTGGCGAGGGGAATCAGTGCAGCGCCTGGTTTGGGGAAGGGAGTGGTCTGAGGGTAATATTCTGTAGATATTTATTATATACTGAATGGACTGATCACATAGTTAAGTGTCTGGCGAGGGTAATCAGTGCAGCGCATGGGTTGGGGAAGGGAGTGGTCTGAGGGTAATATACTCTAGATATTTATTATATACTGAATGGACTGATCACATAGTTAAGTGTCTGGCGAGGGGAATCAGTGCAGCGCCTGGTTTGGGGAAGGGAGTGGTCTGAGGGTAATATTCTGTAGATATTTATTTTATACTGAATGGACTGATCACATAGTTAAGTGTCTGGCGAGGGGAATCAGTGCAGCGCCTGGTTTGGGGAAGGGAGTGGTCTGAGGGTAATATACTGTAGATATTTATTATATACTGAATGGACAGATCATGCAGTTAAGTGTCCGGCCAGGGGAATCAGTGCAGCGCATGGTTTGGGGAAGGGAGTGGCCTCAGGGTAATATACTGTAGATATTTATTATATACTGAATGGACAGATCACGCAGTTAAGTGTCCGGCGAGGGGAATCAGTGCAGCGCATGGTTTGGGGAAGGGAGTGGTCTGAGGGTAATATACTGTAGATATTTATTATATACTGAATGGACTGATCACATAGTTAAGTGTCTGGCGAGGGGAATCAGTGCAGCGCATGGTTTGGGGAAGGGAGTGGTCTGAGGGTAATATACTGTATATATTTATTATATACTGAATGGACTGATCACACAGTTAAGTGTCCGGCGAGGGGAATCAGTGAAGCGCATGGTTTGGGGAAGGGAGTGGCCTCAGGGTAATATACTGTATATATTTATTATATACTGAATGGACAGATCGTGCAGTTAAGTGTCCGGTGAGGGGAATCAGGTCAGCACATAGTTTGGGGAAGGGAGTGGTCAGAGGGTAATATACTCTAGATATTTATTATATACTGAATGGACAGATCACGCAGTTAAGTGTCCGGCGAGGGGAATCAGTGCAGCGCATGGTTTGGGGAAGGGAGTGGTCTGAGGGTAATATAATGTAGATATTTATTATATACTGAATGTACTGATCACATAGTTAAGTGTCTGGCGAGGGGAATCAGTGCAGCGCATGGTTTGGGGAAGGGAGTGGTCTGAGGGTAATATACTCTAGATATTTATTATATACTGAATGTACTGATCACATAGTTAAGTGTCTGGCGAGGGGAATCGGTGCAGCGCATGGTTTGGGGAAGGGAGTGGTCTGAGGGTAATATACTGTAGATATTTATTATATACTGAATGGACATATCACGCAGTTAAGTGTCCGGCCAGGGGAATCAGTGCAGCGCATGGTTTGGGGAAGGGAGTGGTCTGAGGGTAATATACTGTAGATATTTATTATATACTGAATGGACAGATCACACAGTTAAGTGTCCGGCGAGGGGAATCAGTGCAGCGCATGGTTTGGGGAAGCGAGTGGTCTGGGGGTAATATAATGTAGATATTTATTATATACTGAATGTACTGATCACATAGTTAAGTGTCTGGCGAGGGGAATCAGTGCAGCGCATGGTTTGGGGAAGGGAGTGGCCTCAGGGTAATATACTGTAGATATTTATTATATACTGAATGGACTGATCACGCAGTTAAGTGTCCGGCGAGGGGAATCAGTGCAGCGCATGGTTTGGGGAAGGGAGTGGTCTGAGGGTAATATACTGTAGATATTTATTATATACTGAATGGACTGATCACACAGTTAAGTGTCCGGCGAGGGGAATCAGTGAAGCGCATGGTTTGGGGAAGGGAGTGGCCTCAGGGTAATATACTGTAGATATTTATTATATACTGAATGGACTGATCACATAGTTAAGTGTCTGGTGAGGGGAATCAGTGCAGCGCATGGTTTGGGGAAGGGAGTGGTCTGAGGGTAATATACTGTAGATATTTATTATATACTGAATGGACAGATCACACAGTTAAGTGTCCGGCCAGGGGAATCAGTGCAGCGCATGGTTTGGGGAAGGGAGTGGTCTGAGGGTAATATACTGTAGATATTTATTATATACTGAATGGACAGATCACGCAGTTAAGTGTCCGGCGAGGGGAATCAGTGCAGCGCATGGTTTGGGGAAGGGAGTGGTCTGAGGGTAATATACTGTTGATATTTATTATATACTGAATGGACAGATCACGCAGTTAAGTGTCCGGCGAGGGGAATCAGTGCAGCGCATGGTTTGGGGAAGGGAGTGGTCTGAGGGTAATATACTGTAGATATTTATTATATACTGAATGGACTTATCACACAGTTAAGTGTCCGGCCAGGGGAATCAGTGCAGCGCATGGTTTGGGGAAGGGAGTGGTCTGAGGGTAATATACTGTAGATATTTATTATATACTGAATGGACAGATCACGCAGTTAAGTGTTCGACGAGGGGAATCAGTGCAGCGCATGGTTTGGGGAAGGGAGTGGTCTGAGGGTAATATACTGTTGATATTTATTATATACTGAATGGGCTTATCACGCAGTTAAGTGTCCGGTGAGGGGAATCAGTGAAGCGCATGGTTTGTGGAAGGGAGTGGTCTGAGGGTAATATACTGTAGATATTTATTATATACTGAATGGACTGATCACGCAGTTAAGTGTCCGGCGAGGGGAATCAGTGAAGCGCATGGTTTGGGGAAGGGAGTGGTCTGAGGGTAATATACTGTAGATATTTATTATATACTGAATGGACTTATCACGCAGTTAAGTGTCCGGCGAGGGGAATCAGTGAAGCGCATGGTTTGGGGAAGGGAGTGGTCTGAGGGTAATATACTGCAGATATTTATTATATACTGAATGGACTGATCACGCAGTTAAGTGTCCGGCGAGGGAAATCAGTGCAGCGCATAGTTTGGGGGAAGGGAGTGGTCTGAGGGTAATATACTGTAGATATTTATTATATACTGAATGGACTGATCACGCAGTTAAGTGTCCGGCGAGGGGAATCAGTGAAGCGCATGGTTTGGGGAAGGGAGTGGTCTGAGGGTAATATACTGTAGATATTTATTATATACTGAATGGACTTATCACGTTGTTAAGTGTCCGGCGAGGGGAATCAGTGAAGCGCATGGTTTGGGGAAGGGAGTGGTCTGAGGGTAATATACTGTAGATATTTATTATATACTGAAAGGACTTAACACGCAGTTAAGTGTCCGGCGAGGGGAATCAGTGAAGTGCATGGTTTGGGGAAGGGAGTGGTCTGAGGGTAATATACTGTAGATATTTATTATGTACTGAATGGACTTATCACGCAGTTAAGTGTCCGGCGAGGGGAATCAGTGAAGGCATGGTTTGGGGAAGGGAGTGGTCTGAGGGTAATATAATGTAGATTTTTATTATATACTGAATGGACTGATCACGCAGTTAAGTGTCCAGCGAGCGGAATCAGTGAAGCGCATGGTTTGGGGAAGGGAGTGGTCTGAGGGTAATATACTGCAGATATTTATTATATACTGAATGGACTGATCACGCAGTTAAGTGTCCGGCGAGGGGAATCAGTGCAGCGCATGGTTTGGGGAAGGGAGTGGTCTGAGGGTAATATACTGTAGATATTTATTATATACTGAATGGACTGATCACGCAGTTAAGTGTCCGGCGAGGGGAATCAGTGAAGCGCATGGTTTGGGGAAGGGAGTGGTCTGAGGGTAATATACTGTAGATATTTTTTATATACTGAATGTACTGATCACATAGTTAAGTGTCTGGCGAGGGTAATCAGTGCAGCGCATTGGTTGGGGAAGGGAGTGGTCTGAGGGTAATATACTCTAGATATTTATTATATACTGAATGGACTGATCACATAGTTAAGTGTCTGGCGAGGGGAATCAGTGCAGCACATGGTTTGGGGAAGGGAGTGGTCTGAGGGTAATATACTGTAGATATTTATTATATACTGAATGGACAGATCATGCAGTTAAGTGTCCGGCCAGGGGAATCAGTGCAGCGCATGGTTTGGGGAAGGGAGTGGTCTGAGGGTAATATACTGTAGATATTTATTATATACTGAATGGACAGATCACGCAGTTAAGTGTCCGGCGAGGGGAATCAGTGCAGCGCATGGTTTGGGGAAGGGAGTGGTCTGAGAGTAATATACTGTAGATATTTATTATATACTGAATGTACTGATCACATAGTTAAGTGTCTGGCGAGGGGAATCAGTGCAGCGCATGGTTTGGGGAAGGGAGTGGTCTGAGGGTAATATACTCTAGATATTTATTATATACTGAATGGACTGATCACATAGTTAAGTGTCTGGCGAGGGGAATCAGTGCAGCGCATGGTTTGGGGAAGGGAGTGGTCTGAGGGTAATATACTGTAGATATTTATTATATACTGAATGGACAGATCACGCAGTTAAGTGTCCGGCCAGGGGAATCAGTGCAGCGCATGGTTTGGGGAAGGGAGTGGTCTGAGGGTAATGTACTGTAGATATTTATTATATACTGAATGGACAGATCACGCAGTTAAGTGTCCGGCGAGGGGAATCAGTGCAGCGCATGGTTTGGGGAAGGGAGTGGTCTGAGGGTAATATACTGTAGATATTTATTATATACTGAATGGACTGATCACATAGTTAAGTGTCTGGCGAGGGCAATCAGTGCAGCGCATGGTTTGGGGAAGGGAGTGGTCTGAGGGTAATATACTGTAGATATTTATTATATACTGAATGGACTGATCACGCAGTTAAGTGTCCGGCGAGGGGAATCAGTGAAGCGCATGGTTTGGGGAAGGGAGTGGCCTCAGGGTAATATACTGTAGATATTTATTATATACTGAATGGACTGTTCACGCAGTTAAGTGTCCGGCGAGGGGAATCAGTGCAGCGCATGGTTTGGGGAAGGGAGTGGTCTGAGGGTAATATACTGTAGATATTTATTATATACTGAATGGACTGATCACATAGTTAAGTGTCTGGCGAGGGGAATCAGTGCAGTGCATGGTTTGGGGAAGGGAGTGGTCTGAGGGTAATATACTGTAGATATTTATTATATACTGAATGGACTGATCACGCAGTTAAGTGTCCGGCGAGCGGAATCAGTGAAGCACATGGTTTGGGGAAGGGAGTGGCCTCAGGGTAATATACTGTAGATATTTATTATATACTGAATGGACTGATCACATAGTTAAGTGTCTGGCGAGGGGAATCAGTGCAGCGCATGGTTTGGGGAAGGGAGTGGTCTGAGGGTAATATACTGTAGATATTTAATATATACTTCATGGACAGATCACACAGTTAAGTGTCCGGCCAGGGGAATCAGTGCAGCGCATGGTTTGGGGAAGGGAGTGGTCTGAGGGTAATATACTGTAGATATTTATTATATACTGAATGGACAGATCACGCAGTTAAGTGTCCGGCAAGGGGAATCAGTGCAGCGCAAAGTTTGGGGAAGGGAGTGGTCTGAGGGTAATATTCTGTAGATATTCATTATATACTGAATGGAAAGATCGCGCAGTTAAGTGTCCGGCGAGGGGAATCAGGTCAGCACCTAGTTTGGGGAAGGGAGTGGTCTGAGGGTAATATACTGTAGATATTTATTATATACTGAAGGGACAGATCACGCAGTTAAGTGTCCGGCGAGGGGAATCAGTGCAGCGCAAAGTTTGGGGAAGGGAGTGGTCTGAGGGTAATATTCTATAGATATTCATTATATACTGAATGGCAGATCACGCAGTTAAGTGTCCGGCGAGGGGAATCAGTGCAGCGCAAAGTTTGGGGAAGGGAGTGGTCTGAGGGTAATATACTGTAGATATTCATTATATACTGAATGGACAGATCATGCAGTTAAGTGTCCGGCGAGGGGAATCAGTGCAGCGCAAAGTTTGGGGAAGGGAGTGGTCTGAGGGTAATATTCTGTAGATATTCATTATATACTGAATGGACAGATCGTGCAGTTAAGATTCCGGTGAGGGGAATCAGGTCAGCACATAGTTTGGGGAAGGGAGTGGTCTGAGGGTAATATACTGTAGATATTTATTATATACTGAATGGACTTATCACATAGTTAAGTGTCTGGCGAGGAGAATCAGTGCAGTGCATGGTTTGGGGAAGGGAGTGGTCTGAGGGTAATATACTCTAGATATTTATTATATACTGAATGGACTGATCACATAGTTAAGTGTCTGGCGAGGGGAATCAGTGCAGCGCATGGTTTGGGGAAGGGAGTGGTCTGAGGGTAATATACTGTAGATATTTATTATATACTGAATGGACAGATCACGCAGTTAAGTGTCCGGCCAGGGGAATCAGTGCAGCGCATGGTTTGGGGAAGGGAGTGGTCTGAGGGTAATATACTGTAGATATTTATTATATACTGAATGGACAGATCACGCAGTTAAGTGTCTGGCGAGGGGAATCAGTGCAGCGCATGGTTTGGGGAAGGGAGTGGTCTGAGGGTAATATAATGTAGATATTTATTATATACTGAATGAACTGATCACATAGTTAAGTGTCTGGCGAGGGGAATCAGTGCAGGGCATGGTTTGGGGAAGGGAGTGGTCTGAGGGTAATATACTTTAGATATTTATTATATACTGAATGTACTGATCACATAGTTAACTGTCTGGCGAGGGGAATCAGTGCAGCGCATGGTTTGGGGAAGGGAGTGGTCTGAGGGTAATATACTGTAGATATTTATTATATACTGAATGGACAGATCACGCAGTTAAGTGACCGGCGAGGGGAATCAGTGCAGCGCATGGTTTGGGGAAGGGAGTGGTCTGAGGGTAATATACTGTTGATATTTATTATATACTGAATGGACAGATCACACAGTTAAGTGTCCGGCGAGGGGAATCAGTGCAGCGCATGGTTTGGGGAAGGGAGTGGTCTGAGGGTAATATACTGTAGATATTTATTATATACTGAATGGACTGATCACATAGTTAAGTGTTTGGCGAGGGGAATCAGTGCAGCGCATGGTTTGGGGAAGGGAGTGGTCTGAGGGTAATATACTGTAGATATTTAATATATACTGAATGGACTGATCACACAGTTAAGTGTCCGGCGAGGGGAATCAGTGAAGCGCATGGTTTGGGGAAGGGAGTGGCCTCAGGGTAATATACTGTAGATATTTATTATATACTGAATGGACAGATCGTGCAGTTAAGTGTCCGGTGAGGGGAATCAGGTCAGCACATAGTTTCGGGAAGGGAGTGGTCAGAGGGTAATATACTCTAGATATTTATTATATACTGAATGGACTGATCACATAGTTAAGTGTCTGGCGAGGGGAATCAGTGCAGCGCATGGTTTGGGGAAGGGAGTGGTCTGAGGGTAATATACTGTAGATATTTATTATATACTGAATGGACAGATCACGCAGTTAAGTGTCCGGCCAGGGGAATCAGTGCAGCGCATGGTTTGGGGAAGGGAGTGGTCTGAGGGTAATATACTGTAGATATTTATTATATACTGAATGGACAGATCACGCAGTTAAGTGTCCGGCGAGGGGAATCAGTGCAGCGCATGGTTTGGGGAAGGGAGTGGTCTGAGGGTAATATAATGTAGATATTTATTATATACTGAATGTACTGATCACATAGTTAAGTGTCTGGCGAGGGGAATCAGTGCAGCGCATGGTTTGGGGAAGGGAGTGGTCTGAGGGTAATATACTCTAGATATTTATTATATACTGAATGTACTGATCACATAGTTAAGTGTCTGGCGAGGGGAATCGGTGCAGCGCATGGTTTGGGGAAGGGAGTGGTCTGAGGGTAATATACTGTAGATATTTATTATATACTGAATGGACAGATCACGCAGTTAAGTGTCCGGCCAGGGGAATCAGTGCAGCGCATGGTTTGGGGAAGGGAGTGGTCTGAGGGTAATATACTGTAGATATTTATTATATACTGAATGGACAGATCACACAGTTAAGTGTCCGGCGAGGGGAATCAGTGCAGCGCATGGTTTGGGGAAGGGAGTGGTCTGAGGGTAATATACTGTAGATATTTATTATATACTGAATGGGTAGATCACGCAGTTAAGTGTCCGGCGAGGGGAATCAGTGCAGCGCATGGTTTGGGGAAGGGAGTGGTCTGAGTGTAATATACTGTAGATATTTATTATATACTGAATGGACTGATCACATAGTTAAGTGTCTGGCGAGGGCAATCAGTGCAGCGCATGGTTTGGGGAAGGGAGTGGTCTGAGGGTAATATACTGTAGATATTTATTATATACTGAATGGACTGATCACGCAGTTAAGTGTCCGGCGAGGGGAATCAGTGAAGCGCATGGTTTGGGGAAGGGAGTGGCCTCAGGGTAATATACTGTAGATATTTATTATATACTGAATGGACTGTTCACGCAGTTAAGTGTCCGGCGAGGGGAATCAGTGCAGCGCATGGTTTGGGGAAGGGAGTGGTCTCAGGGTAATATACTGTAGATATTTATTATATACTGAATGGACTGATCACATAGTTAAGTGTCTGGCGAGGGGAATCAGTGCAGCGCATGGTTTGGGGAAGGGAGTGGTCTGAGGGTAATATACTGTAGATATTTATTATATACTGAATGGACTGATCACGCAGTTAAGTGTCCGGCGAGGGAAATCAGTGCAGCGCATAGTTTGGGGGAAGGGAGTGGTCTGAGGGTAATATACTGTAGATATTTATTATATACTGAATGGACTGATCACGCAGTTAAGTGTCCGGCGAGGGGAATCAGTGAAGCGCATGGTTTGGGGAAGGGAGTGGTCTGAGGGTAATATACTGTAGATATTTATTATATACTGAATGGACTTATCACGTTGTTAAGTGTCCGGCGAGGGGAATCAGTGAAGCGCATGGTTTGGGGAAGGGAGTGGTCTGAGGGTAATATACTGTAGATATTTATTATATACTGAAAGGACTTAACACGCAGTTAAGTGTCCGGCGAGGGGAATCAGTGAAGTGCATGGTTTGGGGAAGGGAGTGGTCTGAGGGTAATATACTGTAGATATTTATTATGTACTGAATGGACTTATCACGCAGTTAAGTGTCCGGCGAGGGGAATCAGTGAAGGCATGGTTTGGGGAAGGGAGTGGTCTGAGGGTAATATAATGTAGATTTTTATTATATACTGAATGGACTGATCACGCAGTTAAGTGTCCAGCGAGCGGAATCAGTGAAGCGCATGGTTTGGGGAAGGGAGTGGTCTGAGGGTAATATACTGCAGATATTTATTATATACTGAATGGACTGATCACGCAGTTAAGTGTCCGGCGAGGGGAATCAGTGCAGCGCATGGTTTGGGGAAGGGAGTGGTCTGAGGGTAATATACTGTAGATATTTATTATATACTGAATGGACTGATCACGCAGTTAAGTGTCCGGCGAGGGGAATCAGTGAAGCGCATGGTTTGGGGAAGGGAGTGGTCTGAGGGTAATATACTGTAGATATTTTTTATATACTGAATGTACTGATCACATAGTTAAGTGTCTGGCGAGGGTAATCAGTGCAGCGCATTGGTTGGGGAAGGGAGTGGTCTGAGGGTAATATACTCTAGATATTTATTATATACTGAATGGACTGATCACATAGTTAAGTGTCTGGCGAGGGGAATCAGTGCAGCACATGGTTTGGGGAAGGGAGTGGTCTGAGGGTAATATACTGTAGATATTTATTATATACTGAATGGACAGATCATGCAGTTAAGTGTCCGGCCAGGGGAATCAGTGCAGCGCATGGTTTGGGGAAGGGAGTGGTCTGAGGGTAATATACTGTAGATATTTATTATATACTGAATGGACAGATCACGCAGTTAAGTGTCCGGCGAGGGGAATCAGTGCAGCGCATGGTTTGGGGAAGGGAGTGGTCTGAGAGTAATATACTGTAGATATTTATTATATACTGAATGTACTGATCACATAGTTAAGTGTCTGGCGAGGGGAATCAGTGCAGCGCATGGTTTGGGGAAGGGAGTGGTCTGAGGGTAATATACTCTAGATATTTATTATATACTGAATGGACTGATCACATAGTTAAGTGTCTGGCGAGGGGAATCAGTGCAGCGCATGGTTTGGGGAAGGGAGTGGTCTGAGGGTAATATACTGTAGATATTTATTATATACTGAATGGACAGATCACGCAGTTAAGTGTCCGGCCAGGGGAATCAGTGCAGCGCATGGTTTGGGGAAGGGAGTGGTCTGAGGGTAATGTACTGTAGATATTTATTATATACTGAATGGACAGATCACGCAGTTAAGTGTCCGGCGAGGGGAATCAGTGCAGCGCATGGTTTGGGGAAGGGAGTGGTCTGAGGGTAATATACTGTAGATATTTATTATATACTGAATGGACTGATCACATAGTTAAGTGTCTGGCGAGGGCAATCAGTGCAGCGCATGGTTTGGGGAAGGGAGTGGTCTGAGGGTAATATACTGTAGATATTTATTATATACTGAATGGACTGATCACGCAGTTAAGTGTCCGGCGAGGGGAATCAGTGAAGCGCATGGTTTGGGGAAGGGAGTGGCCTCAGGGTAATATACTGTAGATATTTATTATATACTGAATGGACTGTTCACGCAGTTAAGTGTCCGGCGAGGGGAATCAGTGCAGCGCATGGTTTGGGGAAGGGAGTGGTCTGAGGGTAATATACTGTAGATATTTATTATATACTGAATGGACTGATCACATAGTTAAGTGTCTGGCGAGGGGAATCAGTGCAGCGCATGGTTTGGGGAAGGGAGTGGTCTGAGGGTAATATACTGTAGATATTTATTATATACTGAATGGACTGATCACGCAGTTAAGTGTCCGGCGAGCGGAATCAGTGAAGCACATGGTTTGGGGAAGGGAGTGGCCTCAGGGTAATATACTGTAGATATTTATTATATACTGAATGGACTGATCACATAGTTAAGTGTCTGGCGAGGGGAATCAGTGCAGCGCATGGTTTGGGGAAGGGAGTGGTCTGAGGGTAATATACTGTAGATATTTAATATATACTTCATGGACAGATCACACAGTTAAGTGTCCGGCCAGGGGAATCAGTGCAGCGCATGGTTTGGGGAAGGGAGTGGTCTGAGGGTAATATACTGTAGATATTTATTATATACTGAATGGACAGATCACGCAGTTAAGTGTCCGGCAAGGGGAATCAGTGCAGCGCAAAGTTTGGGGAAGGGAGTGGTCTGAGGGTAATATTCTGTAGATATTCATTATATACTGAATGGAAAGATCGCGCAGTTAAGTGTCCGGCGAGGGGAATCAGGTCAGCACCTAGTTTGGGGAAGGGAGTGGTCTGAGGGTAATATACTGTAGATATTTATTATATACTGAAGGGACAGATCACGCAGTTAAGTGTCCGGCGAGGGGAATCAGTGCAGCGCAAAGTTTGGGGAAGGGAGTGGTCTGAGGGTAATATTCTATAGATATTCATTATATACTGAATGGCAGATCACGCAGTTAAGTGTCCGGCGAGGGGAATCAGTGCAGCGCAAAGTTTGGGGAAGGGAGTGGTCTGAGGGTAATATACTGTAGATATTCATTATATACTGAATGGACAGATCATGCAGTTAAGTGTCCGGCGAGGGGAATCAGTGCAGCGCAAAGTTTGGGGAAGGGAGTGGTCTGAGGGTAATATTCTGTAGATATTCATTATATACTGAATGGACAGATCGTGCAGTTAAGATTCCGGTGAGGGGAATCAGGTCAGCACATAGTTTGGGGAAGGGAGTGGTCTGAGGGTAATATACTGTAGATATTTATTATATACTGAATGGACTTATCACATAGTTAAGTGTCTGGCGAGGAGAATCAGTGCAGTGCATGGTTTGGGGAAGGGAGTGGTCTGAGGGTAATATACTCTAGATATTTATTATATACTGAATGGACTGATCACATAGTTAAGTGTCTGGCGAGGGGAATCAGTGCAGCGCATGGTTTGGGGAAGGGAGTGGTCTGAGGGTAATATACTGTAGATATTTATTATATACTGAATGGACAGATCACGCAGTTAAGTGTCCGGCCAGGGGAATCAGTGCAGCGCATGGTTTGGGGAAAAGAGTGGTCTGAGGGTAATATACTGTAGATATTTATTATATACTGAATGGACAGATCACGCAGTTAAGTGTCTGGCGAGGGGAATCAGTGCAGCGCATGGTTTGGGGAAGGGAGTGGTCTGAGGGTAATATAATGTAGATATTTATTATATACTGAATGAACTGATCACATAGTTAAGTGTCTGGCGAGGGGAATCAGTGCAGGGCATGGTTTGGGGAAGGGAGTGGTCTGAGGGTAATATACTTTAGATATTTATTATATACTGAATGTACTGATCACATAGTTAACTGTCTGGCGAGGGGAATCAGTGCAGCGCATGGTTTGGGGAAGGGAGTGGTCTGAGGGTAATATACTGTAGATATTTATTATATACTGAATGGACAGATCACGCAGTTAAGTGACCGGCGAGGGGAATCAGTGCAGCGCATGGTTTGGGGAAGGGAGTGGTCTGAGGGTAATATACTGTTGATATTTATTATATACTGAATGGACAGATCACACAGTTAAGTGTCCGGCGAGGGGAATCAGTGCAGCGCATGGTTTGGGGAAGGGAGTGGTCTGAGGGTAATATACTGTAGATATTTATTATATACTGAATGGACTGATCACATAGTTAAGTGTTTGGCGAGGGGAATCAGTGCAGCGCATGGTTTGGGGAAGGGAGTGGTCTGAGGGTAATATACTGTAGATATTTAATATATACTGAATGGACTGATCACACAGTTAAGTGTCCGGCGAGGGGAATCAGTGAAGCGCATGGTTTGGGGAAGGGAGTGGCCTCAGGGTAATATACTGTAGATATTTATTATATACTGAATGGACAGATCGTGCAGTTAAGTGTCCGGTGAGGGGAATCAGGTCAGCACATAGTTTCGGGAAGGGAGTGGTCAGAGGGTAATATACTCTAGATATTTATTATATACTGAATGGACTGATCACATAGTTAAGTGTCTGGCGAGGGGAATCAGTGCAGCGCATGGTTTGGGGAAGGGAGTGGTCTGAGGGTAATATACTGTAGATATTTATTATATACTGAATGGACAGATCACGCAGTTAAGTGTCCGGCGAGGGGAATCAGTGAAGCGCATGGTTTGGGGAAGGGAGTGGTCTGAGGGTAATATACTGTAGATATTTATTATATACTGAATGGACAGATCACGCAGTTAAGTGACCGGCGAGGGGAATCAGTGCAGCGCATGGTTTGGGGAAGGGAGTGGTCTGAGGGTAATATACTGTTGATATTTATTATATACTGAATGGACAGATCACACAGTTAAGTGTCCGGCGAGGGGAATCAGTGCAGCGCATGGTTTGGGGAAGGGAGTGGTCTGAGGGTAATATACTGTAGATATTTATTATATACTGAATGGACTGATCACACAGTTAAGTGTCCGGCGAGGGGAATCAGTGAAGCGCATGGTTTGGGGAGGGGAGTGGCCTCAGGGTAATATACTGTAGATATTTATTATATACTGAATGGACTGATCACATAGTTAAGTGTCCGGCGAGGGGAATCAGTGCAGCGCATGGTTTGGGGAAGGGAGTGGTCTGAGGGTAATATACTGTAGATATTTATTATATACTGAATGGACAGATCACGCAGTTAAGTGTCCGGCCAGGGGAATCAGTGCAGCGCATGGTTTGGGGAAGGGAGTGGTCTGAGGGTAATATACTGTAGATATTTATTATATACTGAATGGACAGATCACGCAGTTAAGTGTCTGGCGAGGGGAATCAGTGCAGCGCATGGTTTGGGGAAGGGAGTGGTCTGAGGGTAATATAATGTAGATATTTATTATATACTGAATGAACTGATCACATAGTTAAGTGTCTGGCGAGGGGAATCAGTGCAGGGCATGGTTTGGGGAAGGGAGTGGTCTGAGGGTAATATACTTTAGATATTTATTATATACTGAATGTACTGATCACATAGTTAACTGTCTGGCGAGGGGAATCAGTGCAGCGCATGGTTTGGGGAAGGGAGTGGTCTGAGGGTAATATACTGTAGATATTTATTATATACTGAATGGACAGATCACGCAGTTAAGTGACCGGCGAGGGGAATCAGTGCAGCGCATGGTTTGGGGAAGGGAGTGGTCTGAGGGTAATATACTGTTGATATTTATTATATACTGAATGGACAGATCACACAGTTAAGTGTCCGGCGAGGGGAATCAGTGCAGCGCATGGTTTGGGGAAGGGAGTGGTCTGAGGGTAATATACTGTAGATATTTATTATATACTGAATGGACTGATCACATAGTTAAGTGTTTGGCGAGGGGAATCAGTGCAGCGCATGGTTTGGGGAAGGGAGTGGTCTGAGGGTAATATACTGTAGATATTTAATATATACTGAATGGACTGATCACACAGTTAAGTGTCCGGCGAGGGGAATCAGTGAAGCGCATGGTTTGGGGAAGGGAGTGGCCTCAGGGTAATATACTGTAGATATTTATTATATACTGAATGGACAGATCGTGCAGTTAAGTGTCCGGTGAGGGGAATCAGGTCAGCACATAGTTTCGGGAAGGGAGTGGTCAGAGGGTAATATACTCTAGATATTTATTATATACTGAATGGACTGATCACATAGTTAAGTGTCTGGCGAGGGGAATCAGTGCAGCGCATGGTTTGGGGAAGGGAGTGGTCTGAGGGTAATATACTGTAGATATTTATTATATACTGAATGGACAGATCACGCAGTTAAGTGTCCGGCCAGGGGAATCAGTGCAGCGCATGGTTTGGGGAAGGGAGTGGTCTGAGGGTAATATACTGTAGATATTTATTATATACTGAATGGACAGATCACGCAGTTAAGTGTCCGGCGAGGGGAATCAGTGCAGCGCATGGTTTGGGGAAGGGAGTGGTCTGAGGGTAATATAATGTAGATATTTATTATATACTGAATGTACTGATCACATAGTTAAGTGTCTGGCGAGGGGAATCAGTGCAGCGCATGGTTTGGGGAAGGGAGTGGTCTGAGGGTAATATACTCTAGATATTTATTATATACTGAATGTACTGATCACATAGTTAAGTGTCTGGCGAGGGGAATCGGTGCAGCGCATGGTTTGGGGAAGGGAGTGGTCTGAGGGTAATATACTGTAGATATTTATTATATACTGAATGGACAGATCACGCAGTTAAGTGTCCGGCCAGGGGAATCAGTGCAGCGCATGGTTTGGGGAAGGGAGTGGTCTGAGGGTAATATACTGTAGATATTTATTATATACTGAATGGACAGATCACACAGTTAAGTGTCCGGCGAGGGGAATCAGTGCAGCGCATGGTTTGGGGAAGGGAGTGGTCTGAGGGTAATATACTGTAGATATTTATTATATACTGAATGGGTAGATCACGCAGTTAAGTGTCCGGCGAGGGGAATCAGTGCAGCGCATGGTTTGGGGAAGGGAGTGGTCTGAGTGTAATATACTGTAGATATTTATTATATACTGAATGGACTGATCACATAGTTAAGTGTCTGGCGAGGGCAATCAGTGCAGCGCATGGTTTGGGGAAGGGAGTGGTCTGAGGGTAATATACTGTAGATATTTATTATATACTGAATGGACTGATCACGCAGTTAAGTGTCCGGCGAGGGGAATCAGTGAAGCGCATGGTTTGGGGAAGGGAGTGGCCTCAGGGTAATATACTGTAGATATTTATTATATACTGAATGGACTGTTCACGCAGTTAAGTGTCCGGCGAGGGGAATCAGTGCAGCGCATGGTTTGGGGAAGGGAGTGGTCTCA
This sequence comes from Ambystoma mexicanum, assembly GCF_040938575.1. Taxonomy (NCBI): domain Eukaryota; kingdom Metazoa; phylum Chordata; class Amphibia; order Caudata; family Ambystomatidae; genus Ambystoma; species Ambystoma mexicanum. Next base: position 24,274,424 of record NC_090935.1, read on the forward strand.
GGGTAATATACTGTAGATATTTATTATATACTGAATGGACTGATCACATAGTTAAGTGTCTGGCGAGGGGAATCAGTGCAGCGCATGGTTTGGGGAAGGGAGTGGTCTGAGGGTAATATACTGTAGATATTTATTATATACTGAATGGACTGATCACGCAGTTAAGTGTCCGGCGAGCGGAATCAGTGAAGCGCATGGTTTGGGGAAGGGAGTGGCCTCAGGGTAATATACTGTAGATATTTATTATATACTGAATGGACTGATCACATAGTTAAGTGTCTGGCGAGGGGAATCAGTGCAGCGCATGGTTTGGGGAAGGGAGTGGTCTGAGGGTAATATACTGTAGATATTTAATATATACTGAATGGACAGATCACACAGTTAAGTGTCCGGCCAGGGGAATCAGTGCAGCGCATGGTTTGGGGAAGGGAGTGGTCTGAGGGTAATATACTGTAGATATTTATTATATACTGAATGGACAGATCACGCAGTTAAGTGTCCGGCGAGGGGAATCAGTGCAGCGCATGGGTTGGGGAAGGGAGTGGTCTGAGGGTAATATACTCTAGATATTTATTATATACTGAATGGACAGATCACGCAGTTAAGTGTCCGGCGAGGGGAATCAGTGCAGCGCATGGGTTGGGGAAGGGAGTGGTCTGAGGGTAATATACTCTAGATATTTATTATATACTGAATGGACTGATCACATAGTTAAGTGTCTGGCGAGGGGAATCAGTGCAGCGCCTGGTTTGGGGAAGGGAGTGGTCTGAGGGTAATATACTGTAGATATTTATTATATACTGAATGGACTGATCACATAGTTAAGTGTCTGGCGAGGGGAATCAGTGCAGCGCCTGGTTTGGGGAAGGGAGTGGTCTGAGGGTAATATTCTGTAGATATTTATTATATACTGAATGGACTGATCACATAGTTAAGTGTCTGGCGAGGGGAATCAGTGCAGCGCCTGGTTTGGGGAAGGGAGTGGTCTGAGGGTAATATTCTGTAGATATTTATTGTATACTGAATGGACTGATCACATAGTTAAGTGTCTGGCGAGGGGAATCAGTGCAGCGCCTGGTTTGGGGAAGGGAGTGGTCTGAGGGTAATATTCTGTAGATATTTATTATATACTGAATGGACTGATCACATAGTTAAGTGTCTGGCGAGGGTAATCAGTGCAGCGCATGGGTTGGGGAAGGGAGTGGTCTGAGGGTAATATACTCTAGATATTTATTATATACTGAATGGACTGATCACATAGTTAAGTGTCTGGCGAGGGGAATCAGTGCAGCGCCTGGTTTGGGGAAGGGAGTGGTCTGAGGGTAATATTCTGTAGATATTTATTATATACTGAATGGACTGATCACATAGTTAAGTGTCTGGCGAGGGGAATCAGTGCAGCGCCTGGTTTGGGGAAGGGAGTGGTCTGAGGGTAATATTCTGTAGATATTTATTATATACTGAATGGACTGATCACATAGTTAAGTGTCTGGCGAGGGTAATCAGTGCAGCGCATGGGTTGGGGAAGGGAGTGGTCTGAGGGTAATATACTCTAGATATTTATTATATACTGAATGGACTGATCACATAGTTAAGTGTCTGGCGAGGGGAATCAGTGCAGCGCCTGGTTTGGGGAAGGGAGTGGTCTGAGGGTAATATTCTGTAGATATTTATTATATACTGAATGGACTGATCACATAGTTAAGTGTCTGGCGAGGGGAATCAGTGCAGCACCTGGTTTGGGGAAGGGAGTGGTCTGAGGGTAATATACTGTAGATATTTATTATATACTGAATGGACAGATCATGCAGTTAAGTGTCCGGCCAGGGGAATCAGTGCAGCGCATGGTTTGGGGAAGGGAGTGGCCTCAGGGTAATATACTGTAGATATTTATTATATACTGAATGGACAGATCACGCAGTTAAGTGTCCGGCGAGGGGAATCAGTGCAGCGCATGGTTTGGGGAAGGGAGTGGTCTGAGGGTAATATACTGTAGATATTTATTATATACTGAATGGACTGATCACATAGTTAAGTGTCTGGCGAGGGGAATCAGTGCAGCGCATGGTTTGGGGAAGGGAGTGGTCTGAGGGTAATATACTGTATATATTTATTATATACTGAATGGACTGATCACACAGTTAAGTGTCCGGCGAGGGGAATCAGTGAAGCGCATGGTTTGGGGAAGGGAGTGGCCTCAGGGTAATATACTGTATATATTTATTATATACTGAATGGACAGATCGTGCAGTTAAGTGTCCGGTGAGGGGAATCAGGTCAGCACATAGTTTGGGGAAGGGAGTGGTCAGAGGGTAATATACTCTAGATATTTATTATATACTGAATGGACAGATCACGCAGTTAAGTGTCCGGCGAGGGGAATCAGTGCAGCGCATGGTTTGGGGAAGGGAGTGGTCTGAGGGTAATATAATGTAGATATTTATTATATACTGAATGTACTGATCACATAGTTAAGTGTCTGGCGAGGGGAATCAGTGCAGCGCATGGTTTGGGGAAGGGAGTGGTCTGAGGGTAATATACTCTAGATATTTATTATATACTGAATGTACTGATCACATAGTTAAGTGTCTGGCGAGGGGAATCGGTGCAGCGCATGGTTTGGGGAAGGGAGTGGTCTGAGGGTAATATACTGTAGATATTTATTATATACTGAATGGACATATCACGCAGTTAAGTGTCCGGCCAGGGGAATCAGTGCAGCGCATGGTTTGGGGAAGGGAGTGGTCTGAGGGTAATATACTGTAGATATTTATTATATACTGAATGGACAGATCACACAGTTAAGTGTCCGGCGAGGGGAATCAGTGCAGCGCATGGTTTGGGGAAGCGAGTGGTCTGGGGGTAATATAATGTAGATATTTATTATATACTGAATGTACTGATCACATAGTTAAGTGTCTGGCGAGGGGAATCAGTGCAGCGCATGGTTTGGGGAAGGGAGTGGTCTGAGGGTAATATACTGTAGATATTTATTATATACTGAATGGACTGATCACATAGTTAAGTGTCTGGCGAGGGGAATCAGTGCAGCGCATGGTTTGGGGAAGGGAGTGGTCTGAGGGTAATATACTGTTGATATTTATTATATACTGAATGGACTGATCACACAGTTAAGTGTCCGGCGAGGGGAATCAGTGAAGCGCATGGTTTGGGGAAGGGAGTGGCCTCAGGGTAATATACTGTAGATATTTATTATATACTGAATGGACTGATCACATAGTTAAGTGTCTGGTGAGGGGAATCAGTGCAGCGCATGGTTTGGGGAAGGGAGTGGTCTGAGGGTAATATACTGTAGATATTTATTATATACTGAATGGACAGATCACACAGTTAAGTGTCCGGCCAGGGGAATCAGTGCAGCGCATGGTTTGGGGAAGGGAGTGGTCTGAGGGTAATATACTGTAGATATTTATTATATACTGAATGGACAGATCACGCAGTTAAGTGTCCGGCGAGGGGAATCAGTGCAGCGCATGGTTTGGGGAAGGGAGTGGTCTGAGGGTAATATACTGTAGATATTTATTATATACTGAATGGACTGATCACATAGTTAAGTGTCTGGCGAGGGGAATCAGTGCAGCGCATGGTTTGGGGAAGGGAGTGGTCTGAGGGTAATATACTGTATATATTTATTATATACTGAATGGACTGATCACACAGTTAAGTGTCCGGCGAGGGGAATCAGTGAAGCGCATGGTTTGGGGAAGGGAGTGGCCTCAGGGTAATATACTGTATATATTTATTATATACTGAATGGACAGATCGTGCAGTTAAGTGTCCGGTGAGGGGAATCAGGTCAGCACATAGTTTGGGGAAGGGAGTGGTCAGAGGGTAATATACTCTAGATATTTATTATATACTGAATGGACAGATCACGCAGTTAAGTGTCCGGCGAGGGGAATCAGTGCAGCGCATGGTTTGGGGAAGGGAGTGGTCTGAGGGTAATATAATGTAGATATTTATTATATACTGAATGTACTGATCACATAGTTAAGTGTCTGGCGAGGGGAATCAGTGCAGCGCATGGTTTGGGGAAGGGAGTGGTCTGAGGGTAATATACTCTAGATATTTATTATATACTGAATGTACTGATCACATAGTTAAGTGTCTGGCGAGGGGAATCGGTGCAGCGCATGGTTTGGGGAAGGGAGTGGTCTGAGGGTAATATACTGTAGATATTTATTATATACTGAATGGACATATCACGCAGTTAAGTGTCCGGCCAGGGGAATCAGTGCAGCGCATGGTTTGGGGAAGGGAGTGGTCTGAGGGTAATATACTGTAGATATTTATTATATACTGAATGGACAGATCACACAGTTAAGTGTCCGGCGAGGGGAATCAGTGCAGCGCATGGTTTGGGGAAGCGAGTGGTCTGGGGGTAATATAATGTAGATATTTATTATATACTGAATGTACTGATCACATAGTTAAGTGTCTGGCGAGGGGAATCAGTGCAGCGCATGGTTTGGGGAAGGGAGTGGCCTCAGGGTAATATACTGTAGATATTTATTATATACTGAATGGACTGATCACGCAGTTAAGTGTCCGGCGAGGGGAATCAGTGCAGCGCATGGTTTGGGGAAGGGAGTGGTCTGAGGGTAATATACTGTAGATATTTATTATATACTGAATGGACTGATCACATAGTTAAGTGTCTGGCGAGGGGAATCAGTGCAGCGCATGGTTTGGGGAAGGGAGTGGTCTGAGGGTAATATACTGTTGATATTTATTATATACTGAATGGACTGATCACACAGTTAAGTGTCCGGCGAGGGGAATCAGTGAAGCGCATGGTTTGGGGAAGGGAGTGGCCTCAGGGTAATATACTGTAGATATTTATTATATACTGAATGGACTGATCACATAGTTAAGTGTCTGGTGAGGGGAATCAGTGCAGCGCATGGTTTGGGGAAGGGAGTGGTCTGAGGGTAATATACTGTAGATATTTATTATATACTGAATGGACAGATCACACAGTTAAGTGTCCGGCCAGGGGAATCAGTGCAGCGCATGGTTTGGGGAAGGGAGTGGTCTGAGGGTAATATACTGTAGATATTTATTATATACTGAATGGACAGATCACGCAGTTAAGTGTCCGGCGAGGGGAATCAGTGCAGCGCATGGTTTGGGGAAGGGAGTGGTCTGAGGGTAATATACTGTTGATATTTATTATATACTGAATGGACAGATCACGCAGTTAAGTGTCCGGCGAGGGGAATCAGTGCAGCGCATGGTTTGGGGAAGGGAGTGGTCTGAGGGTAATATACTGTAGATATTTATTATATACTGAATGGACTTATCACACAGTTAAGTGTCCGGCCAGGGGAATCAGTGCAGCGCATGGTTTGGGGAAGGGAGTGGTCTGAGGGTAATATACTGTAGATATTTATTATATACTGAATGGACAGATCACGCAGTTAAGTGTTCGACGAGGGGAATCAGTGCAGCGCATGGTTTGGGGAAGGGAGTGGTCTGAGGGTAATATACTGTTGATATTTATTATATACTGAATGGGCTTATCACGCAGTTAAGTGTCCGGTGAGGGGAATCAGTGAAGCGCATGGTTTGTGGAAGGGAGTGGTCTGAGGGTAATATACTGTAGATATTTATTATATACTGAATGGACTGATCACGCAGTTAAGTGTCCGGCGAGGGGAATCAGTGAAGCGCATGGTTTGGGGAAGGGAGTGGTCTGAGGGTAATATACTGTAGATATTTATTATATACTGAATGGACTTATCACGCAGTTAAGTGTCCGGCGAGGGGAATCAGTGAAGCGCATGGTTTGGGGAAGGGAGTGGTCTGAGGGTAATATACTGCAGATATTTATTATATACTGAATGGACTGATCACGCAGTTAAGTGTCCGGCGAGGGAAATCAGTGCAGCGCATAGTTTGGGGGAAGGGAGTGGTCTGAGGGTAATATACTGTAGATATTTATTATATACTGAATGGACTGATCACGCAGTTAAGTGTCCGGCGAGGGGAATCAGTGAAGCGCATGGTTTGGGGAAGGGAGTGGTCTGAGGGTAATATACTGTAGATATTTATTATATACTGAATGGACTTATCACGCTGTTAAGTGTCCGGCGAGGGGAATCAGTGAAGCGCATGGTTTGGGGAAGGGAGTGGTCTGAGGGTAATATACTGTAGATATTTATTATATACTGAAAGGACTTAACACGCAGTTAAGTGTCCGGCGAGGGGAATCAGTGAAGTGCATGGTTTGGGGAAGGGAGTGGTCTGAGGGTAATATACTGTAGATATTTATTATGTACTGAATGGACTTATCACGCAGTTAAGTGTCCGGCGAGGGGAATCAGTGAAGGCATGGTTTGGGGAAGGGAGTGGTCTGAGGGTAATATAATGTAGATTTTTATTATATACTGAATGGACTGATCACGCAGTTAAGTGTCCAGCGAGCGGAATCAGTGAAGCGCATGGTTTGGGGAAGGGAGTGGTCTGAGGGTAATATACTGCAGATATTTATTATATACTGAATGGACTGATCACGCAGTTAAGTGTCCGGCGAGGGGAATCAGTGCAGCGCATGGTTTGGGGAAGGGAGTGGTCTGAGGGTAATATACTGTAGATATTTATTATATACTGAATGGACTGATCACGCAGTTAAGTGTCCGGCGAGGGGAATCAGTGAAGCGCATGGTTTGGGGAAGGGAGTGGTCTGAGGGTAATATACTGTAGATATTTTTTATATACTGAATGTACTGATCACATAGTTAAGTGTCTGGCGAGGGTAATCAGTGCAGCGCATTGGTTGGGGAAGGGAGTGGTCTGAGGGTAATATACTCTAGATATTTATTATATACTGAATGGACTGATCACATAGTTAAGTGTCTGGCGAGGGGAATCAGTGCAGCACATGGTTTGGGGAAGGGAGTGGTCTGAGGGTAATATACTGTAGATATTTATTATATACTGAATGGACAGATCATGCAGTTAAGTGTCCGGCCAGGGGAATCAGTGCAGCGCATGGTTTGGGGAAGGGAGTGGTCTGAGGGTAATATACTGTAGATATTTATTATATACTGAATGGACAGATCACGCAGTTAAGTGTCCGGCGAGGGGAATCAGTGCAGCGCATGGTTTGGGGAAGGGAGTGGTCTGAGGGTAATATACTGTAGATATTTATTATATACTGAATGTACTGATCACATAGTTAAGTGTCTGGCGAGGGGAATCAGTGCAGCGCATGGTTTGGGGAAGGGAGTGGTCTGAGGGTAATATACTCTAGATATTTATTATATACTGAATGGACTGATCACATAGTTAAGTGTCTGGCGAGGGGAATCAGTGCAGCGCATGGTTTGGGGAAGGGAGTGGTCTGAGGGTAATATACTGTAGATATTTATTATATACTGAATGGACAGATCACGCAGTTAAGTGTCCGGCAAGGGGAATCAGTGCAGCGCAAAGTTTGGGGAAGGGAGTGGTCTGAGGGTAATATTCTGTAGATATTCATTATATACTGAATGGAAAGATCGCGCAGTTAAGTGTCCGGCGAGGGGAATCAGGTCAGCACCTAGTTTGGGGAAGGGAGTGGTCTGAGGGTAATATACTGTAGATATTTATTATATACTGAAGGGACAGATCACGCAGTTAAGTGTCCGGCGAGGGGAATCAGTGCAGCGCAAAGTTTGGGGAAGGGAGTGGTCTGAGGGTAATATTCTATAGATATTCATTATATACTGAATGGCAGATCACGCAGTTAAGTGTCCGGCGAGGGGAATCAGTGCAGCGCAAAGTTTGGGGAAGGGAGTGGTCTGAGGGTAATATACTGTAGATATTCATTATATACTGAATGGACAGATCATGCAGTTAAGTGTCCGGCGAGGGGAATCAGTGCAGCGCAAAGTTTGGGGAAGGGAGTGGTCTGAGGGTAATATTCTGTAGATATTCATTATATACTGAATGGACAGATCGTGCAGTTAAGATTCCGGTGAGGGGAATCAGGTCAGCACATAGTTTGGGGAAGGGAGTGGTCTGAGGGTAATATACTGTAGATATTTATTATATACTGAATGGACTTATCACATAGTTAAGTGTCTGGCGAGGAGAATCAGTGCAGTGCATGGTTTGGGGAAGGGAGTGGTCTGAGGGTAATATACTCTAGATATTTATTATATACTGAATGGACTGATCACATAGTTAAGTGTCTGGCGAGGGGAATCAGTGCAGCGCATGGTTTGGGGAAGGGAGTGGTCTGAGGGTAATATACTGTAGATATTTATTATATACTGAATGGACAGATCACGCAGTTAAGTGTCCGGCCAGGGGAATCAGTGCAGCGCATGGTTTGGGGAAGGGAGTGGTCTGAGGGTAATATACTGTAGATATTTATTATATACTGAATGGACAGATCACGCAGTTAAGTGTCTGGCGAGGGGAATCAGTGCAGCGCATGGTTTGGGGAAGGGAGTGGTCTGAGGGTAATATAATGTAGATATTTATTATATACTGAATGAACTGATCACATAGTTAAGTGTCTGGCGAGGGGAATCAGTGCAGGGCATGGTTTGGGGAAGGGAGTGGTCTGAGGGTAATATACTTTAGATATTTATTATATACTGAATGTACTGATCACATAGTTAACTGTCTGGCGAGGGGAATCAGTGCAGCGCATGGTTTGGGGAAGGGAGTGGTCTGAGGGTAATATACTGTAGATATTTATTATATACTGAATGGACAGATCACGCAGTTAAGTGACCGGCGAGGGGAATCAGTGCAGCGCATGGTTTGGGGAAGGGAGTGGTCTGAGGGTAATATACTGTTGATATTTATTATATACTGAATGGACAGATCACACAGTTAAGTGTCCGGCGAGGGGAATCAGTGCAGCGCATGGTTTGGGGAAGGGAGTGGTCTGAGGGTAATATACTGTAGATATTTATTATATACTGAATGGACTGATCACATAGTTAAGTGTTTGGCGAGGGGAATCAGTGCAGCGCATGGTTTGGGGAAGGGAGTGGTCTGAGGGTAATATACTGTAGATATTTAATATATACTGAATGGACTGATCACGCAGTTAAGTGTCCGGCGAGCGGAATCAGTGAAGCACATGGTTTGGGGAAGGGAGTGGCCTCAGGGTAATATACTGTAGATATTTATTATATACTGAATGGACTGATCACATAGTTAAGTGTCTGGCGAGGGGAATCAGTGCAGCGCATGGTTTGGGGAAGGGAGTGGTCTGAGGGTAATATACTGTAGATATTTAATATATACTTCATGGACAGATCACACAGTTAAGTGTCCGGCCAGGGGAATCAGTGCAGCGCATGGTTTGGGGAAGGGAGTGGTCTGAGGGTAATATACTGTAGATATTTATTATATACTGAATGGACAGATCACGCAGTTAAGTGTCCGGCAAGGGGAATCAGTGCAGCGCAAAGTTTGGGGAAGGGAGTGGTCTGAGGGTAATATTCTGTAGATATTCATTATATACTGAATGGAAAGATCGCGCAGTTAAGTGTCCGGCGAGGGGAATCAGGTCAGCACCTAGTTTGGGGAAGGGAGTGGTCTGAGGGTAATATACTGTAGATATTTATTATATACTGAAGGGACAGATCACGCAGTTAAGTGTCCGGCGAGGGGAATCAGTGCAGCGCAAAGTTTGGGGAAGGGAGTGGTCTGAGGGTAATATTCTATAGATATTCATTATATACTGAATGGCAGATCACGCAGTTAAGTGTCCGGCGAGGGGAATCAGTGCAGCGCAAAGTTTGGGGAAGGGAGTGGTCTGAGGGTAATATACTGTAGATATTCATTATATACTGAATGGACAGATCATGCAGTTAAGTGTCCGGCGAGGGGAATCAGTGCAGCGCAAAGTTTGGGGAAGGGAGTGGTCTGAGGGTAATATTCTGTAGATATTCATTATATACTGAATGGACAGATCGTGCAGTTAAGTGTCCGGCGAGGGGAATCAGTGCAGCGCATGGTTTGGGGAAGGGAGTGGTCTGAGGGTAATATAATGTAGATATTTATTATATACTGAATGTACTGATCACATAGTTAAGTGTCTGGCGAGGGGAATCAGTGCAGCGCATGGTTTGGGGAAGGGAGTGGTCTGAGGGTAATATACTCTAGATATTTATTATATACTGAATGTACTGATCACATAGTTAAGTGTCTGGCGAGGGGAATCGGTGCAGCGCATGGTTTGGGGAAGGGAGTGGTCTGAGGGTAATATACTGTAGATATTTATTATATACTGAATGGACATATCACGCAGTTAAGTGTCCGGCCAGGGGAATCAGTGCAGCGCATGGTTTGGGGAAGGGAGTGGTCTGAGGGTAATATACTGTAGATATTTATTATATACTGAATGGACAGATCACACAGTTAAGTGTCCGGCGAGGGGAATCAGTGCAGCGCATGGTTTGGGGAAGCGAGTGGTCTGGGGGTAATATAATGTAGATATTTATTATATACTGAATGTACTGATCACATAGTTAAGTGTCTGGCGAGGGGAATCAGTGCAGCGCATGGTTTGGGGAAGGGAGTGGCCTCAGGGTAATATATTGTAGATATTTATTATATACTGAATGGACTGATCACGCAGTTAAGTGTCCGGCGAGGGGAATCAGTGCAGCGCATGGTTTGGGGAAGGGAGTGGTCTGAGGGTAATATACTGTAGATATTTATTATATACTGAATGGACTGATCACATAGTTAAGTGTCTGGCGAGGGGAATCAGTGCAGCGCATGGTTTGGGGAAGGGAGTGGTCTGAGGGTAATATACTGTTGATATTTATTATATACTGAATGGACTGATCACACAGTTAAGTGTCCGGCGAGGGGAATCAGTGAAGCGCATGGTTTGGGGAAGGGAGTGGCCTCAGGGTAATATACTGTAGATATTTATTATATACTGAATGGACTGATCACATAGTTAAGTGTCTGGTGAGGGGAATCAGTGCAGCGCATGGTTTGGGGAAGGGAGTGGTCTGAGGGTAATATACTGTAGATATTTATTATATACTGAATGGACAGATCACACAGTTAAGTGTCCGGCCAGGGGAATCAGTGCAGCGCATGGTTTGGGGAAGGGAGTGGTCTGAGGGTAATATACTGTAGATATTTATTATATACTGAATGGACAGATCACGCAGTTAAGTGTCCGGCGAGGGGAATCAGTGCAGCGCATGGTTTGGGGAAGGGAGTGGTCTGAGGGTAATATACTGTTGATATTTATTATATACTGAATGGACAGATCACGCAGTTAAGTGTCCGGCGAGGGGAATCAGTGCAGCGCATGGTTTGGGGAAGGGAGTGGTCTGAGGGTAATATACTGTAGATATTTATTATATACTGAATGGACTTATCACACAGTTAAGTGTCCGGCCAGGGGAATCAGTGCAGCGCATGGTTTGGGGAAGGGAGTGGTCTGAGGGTAATATACTGTAGATATTTATTATATACTGAATGGACAGATCACGCAGTTAAGTGTTCGACGAGGGGAATCAGTGCAGCGCATGGTTTGGGGAAGGGAGTGGTCTGAGGGTAATATACTGTTGATATTTATTATATACTGAATGGGCTTATCACGCAGTTAAGTGTCCGGTGAGGGGAATCAGTGAAGCGCATGGTTTGTGGAAGGGAGTGGTCTGAGGGTAATATACTGTAGATATTTATTATATACTGAATGGACTGATCACGCAGTTAAGTGTCCGGCGAGGGGAATCAGTGAAGCGCATGGTTTGGGGAAGGGAGTGGTCTGAGGGTAATATACTGTAGATATTTATTATATACTGAATGGACTTATCACGCAGTTAAGTGTCCGGCGAGGGGAATCAGTGAAGCGCATGGTTTGGGGAAGGGAGTGGTCTGAGGGTAATATACTGCAGATATTTATTATATACTGAATGGACTGATCACGCAGTTAAGTGTCCGGCGAGGGAAATCAGTGCAGCGCATAGTTTGGGGGAAGGGAGTGGTCTGAGGGTAATATACTGTAGATATTTATTATATACTGAATGGACTGATCACGCAGTTAAGTGTCCGGCGAGGGGAATCAGTGAAGCGCATGGTTTGGGGAAGGGAGTGGTCTGAGGGTAATATACTGTAGATATTTATTATATACTGAATGGACTTATCACGCTGTTAAGTGTCCGGCGAGGGGAATCAGTGAAGCGCATGGTTTGGGGAAGGGAGTGGTCTGAGGGTAATATACTGTAGATATTTATTATATACTGAAAGGACTTAACACGCAGTTAAGTGTCCGGCGAGGGGAATCAGTGAAGTGCATGGTTTGGGGAAGGGAGTGGTCTGAGGGTAATATACTGTAGATATTTATTATGTACTGAATGGACTTATCACGCAGTTAAGTGTCCGGCGAGGGGAATCAGTGAAGGCATGGTTTGGGGAAGGGAGTGGTCTGAGGGTAATATAATGTAGATTTTTATTATATACTGAATGGACTGATCACGCAGTTAAGTGTCCAGCGAGCGGAATCAGTGAAGCGCATGGTTTGGGGAAGGGAGTGGTCTGAGGGTAATATACTGCAGATATTTATTATATACTGAATGGACTGATCACGCAGTTAAGTGTCCGGCGAGGGGAATCAGTGCAGCGCATGGTTTGGGGAAGGGAGTGGTCTGAGGGTAATATACTGTAGATATTTATTATATACTGAATGGACTGATCACGCAGTTAAGTGTCCGGCGAGGGGAATCAGTGAAGCGCATGGTTTGGGGAAGGGAGTGGTCTGAGGGTAATATACTGTAGATATTTTTTATATACTGAATGTACTGATCACATAGTTAAGTGTCTGGCGAGGGTAATCAGTGCAGCGCATTGGTTGGGGAAGGGAGTGGTCTGAGGGTAATATACTCTAGATATTTATTATATACTGAATGGACTGATCACATAGTTAAGTGTCTGGCGAGGGGAATCAGTGCAGCACATGGTTTGGGGAAGGGAGTGGTCTGAGGGTAATATACTGTAGATATTTATTATATACTGAATGGACAGATCATGCAGTTAAGTGTCCGGCCAGGGGAATCAGTGCAGCGCATGGTTTGGGGAAGGGAGTGGTCTGAGGGTAATATACTGTAGATATTTATTATATACTGAATGGACAGATCACGCAGTTAAGTGTCCGGCGAGGGGAATCAGGAAGGGAGTGGTCTGAGGGTAATATACTGTAGATATTTATTATATACTGAATGTACTGATCACATAGTTAAGTGTCTGGCGAGGGGAATCAGTGCAGCGCATGGTTTGGGGAAGGGAGTGGTCTGAGGGTAATATACTCTAGATATTTATTATATACTGAATGGACTGATCACATAGTTAAGTGTCTGGCGAGGGGAATCAGTGCAGCGCATGGTTTGGGGAAGGGAGTGGTCTGAGGGTAATATACTGTAGATATTTATTATATACTGAATGGACAGATCACGCAGTTAAGTGTCCGGCCAGGGGAATCAGTGCAGCGCATGGTTTGGGGAAGGGAGTGGTCTGAGGGTAATGTACTGTAGATATTTATTATATACTGAATGGACAGATCACGCAGTTAAGTGTCCGGCGAGGGGAATCAGTGCAGCGCATGGTTTGGGGAAGGGAGTGGTCTGAGGGTAATATACTGTAGATATTTATTATATACTGAATGGACTGATCACATAGTTAAGTGTCTGGCGAGGGCAATCAGTGCAGCGCATGGTTTGGGGAAGGGAGTGGTCTGAGGGTAATATACTGTAGATATTTATTATATACTGAATGGACTGATCACGCAGTTAAGTGTCCGGCGAGGGGAATCAGTGAAGCGCATGGTTTGGGGAAGGGAGTGGCCTCAGGGTAATATACTGTAGATATTTACTATATACTGAATGGACTGTTCACGCAGTTAAGTGTCCGGCGAGGGGAATCAGTGCAGCGCATGGTTTGGGGAAGGGAGTGGTCTGAGGGTAATATACTGTAGATATTTATTATATACTGAATGGACTGATCACATAGTTAAGTGTCTGGCGAGGGGAATCAGTGCAGCGCATGGTTTGGGGAAGGGAGTGGTCTGAGGGTAATATACTGTAGATATTTATTATATACTGAATGGACTGATCACGCAGTTAAGTGTCCGGCGAGCGGAATCAGTGAAGCACATGGTTTGGGGAAGGGAGTGGCCTCAGGGTAATATACTGTAGATATTTATTATATACTGAATGGACTGATCACATAGTTAAGTGTCTGGCGAGGGGAATCAGTGCAGCGCATGGTTTGGGGAAGGGAGTGGTCTGAGGGTAATATACTGTAGATATTTAATATATACTTCATGGACAGATCACACAGTTAAGTGTCCGGCCAGGGGAATCAGTGCAGCGCATGGTTTGGGGAAGGGAGTGGTCTGAGGGTAATATACTGTAGATATTTATTATATACTGAATGGACAGATCACGCAGTTAAGTGTCCGGCAAGGGGAATCAGTGCAGCGCAAAGTTTGGGGAAGGGAGTGGTCTGAGGGTAATATTCTGTAGATATTCATTATATACTGAATGGAAAGATCGCGCAGTTAAGTGTCCGGCGAGGGGAATCAGGTCAGCACCTAGTTTGGGGAAGGGAGTGGTCTGAGGGTAATATACTGTAGATATTTATTATATACTGAAGGGACAGATCACGCAGTTAAGTGTCCGGCGAGGGGAATCAGTGCAGCGCAAAGTTTGGGGAAGGGAGTGGTCTGAGGGTAATATTCTATAGATATTCATTATATACTGAATGGCAGATCACGCAGTTAAGTGTCCGGCGAGGGGAATCAGTGCAGCGCAAAGTTTGGGGAAGGGAGTGGTCTGAGGGTAATATACTGTAGATATTCATTATATACTGAATGGACAGATCATGCAGTTAAGTGTCCGGCGAGGGGAATCAGTGCAGCGCAAAGTTTGGGGAAGGGAGTGGTCTGAGGGTAATATTCTGTAGATATTCATTATATACTGAATGGACAGATCGTGCAGTTAAGATTCCGGTGAGGGGAATCAGGTCAGCACATAGTTTGGGGAAGGGAGTGGTCTGAGGGTAATATACAGTAGATATTTATTATATACTGAATGGACTTATCACATAGTTAAGTGTCTGGCGAGGAGAATCAGTGCAGTGCATGGTTTGGGGAAGGGAGTGGTCTGAGGGTAATATACTCTAGATATTTATTATATACTGAATGGACTGATCACATAGTTAAGTGTCTGGCGAGGGGAATCAGTGCAGCGCATGGTTTGGGGAAGGGAGTGGTCTGAGGGTAATATACTGTAGATATTTATTATATACTGAATGGACAGATCACGCAGTTAAGTGTCCGGCCAGGGGAATCAGTGCAGCGCATGGTTTGGGGAAGGGAGTGGTCTGAGGGTAATATACTGTAGATATTTATTATATACTGAATGGACAGATCACGCAGTTAAGTGTCTGGCGAGGGGAATCAGTGCAGCGCATGGTTTGGGGAAGGGAGTGGTCTGAGGGTAATATAATGTAGATATTTATTATATACTGAATGAACTGATCACATAGTTAAGTGTCTGGCGAGGGGAATCAGTGCAGGGCATGGTTTGGGGAAGGGAGTGGTCTGAGGGTAATATACTTTAGATATTTATTATATACTGAATGTACTGATCACATAGTTAACTGTCTGGCGAGGGGAATCAGTGCAGCGCATGGTTTGGGGAAGGGAGTGGTCTGAGGGTAATATACTGTAGATATTTATTATATACTGAATGGACAGATCACGCAGTTAAGTGACCGGCGAGGGGAATCAGTGCAGCGCATGGTTTGGGGAAGGGAGTGGTCTGAGGGTAATATACTGTTGATATTTATTATATACTGAATGGACAGATCACACAGTTAAGTGTCCGGCGAGGGGAATCAGTGCAGCGCATGGTTTGGGGAAGGGAGTGGTCTGAGGGTAATATACTGTAGATATTTATTATATACTGAATGGACTGATCACATAGTTAAGTGTTTGGCGAGGGGAATCAGTGCAGCGCATGGTTTGGGGAAGGGAGTTGTCTGAGGGTAATATACTGTAGATATTTAATATATACTGAATGGACTGATCACGCAGTTAAGTGTCCGGCGAGCGGAATCAGTGAAGCACATGGTTTGGGGAAGGGAGTGGCCTCAGGGTAATATACTGTAGATATTTATTATATACTGAATGGACTGATCACATAGTTAAGTGTCTGGCGAGGGGAATCAGTGCAGCGCATGGTTTGGGGAAGGGAGTGGTCTGAGGGTAATATACTGTAGATATTTAATATATACTTCATGGACAGATCACACAGTTAAGTGTCCGGCCAGGGGAATCAGTGCAGCGCATGGTTTGGGGAAGGGAGTGGTCTGAGGGTAATATACTGTAGATATTTATTATATACTGAATGGACAGATCACGCAGTTAAGTGTCCGGCAAGGGGAATCAGTGCAGCGCAAAGTTTGGGGAAGGGAGTGGTCTGAGGGTAATATTCTGTAGATATTCATTATATACTGAATGGAAAGATCGCGCAGTTAAGTGTCCGGCGAGGGGAATCAGGTCAGCACCTAGTTTGGGGAAGGGAGTGGTCTGAGGGTAATATACTGTAGATATTTATTATATACTGAAGGGACAGATCACGCAGTTAAGTGTCCGGCGAGGGGAATCAGTGCAGCGCAAAGTTTGGGGAAGGGAGTGGTCTGAGGGTAATATTCTATAGATATTCATTATATACTGAATGGCAGATCACGCAGTTAAGTGTCCGGCGAGGGGAATCAGTGCAGCGCAAAGTTTGGGGAAGGGAGTGGTCTGAGGGTAATATACTGTAGATATTCATTATATACTGAATGGACAGATCATGCAGTTAAGTGTCCGGCGAGGGGAATCAGTGCAGCGCAAAGTTTGGGGAAGGGAGTGGTCTGAGGGTAATATTCTGTAGATATTCATTATATACTGAATGGACAGATCGTGCAGTTAAGATTCCGGTGAGGGGAATCAGGTCAGCACATAGTTTGGGGAAGGGAGTGGTCTGAGGGTAATATACTGTAGATATTTATTATATACTGAATGGACTTATCACATAGTTAAGTGTCTGGCGAGGAGAATCAGTGCAGTGCATGGTTTGGGGAAGGGAGTGGTCTGAGGGTAATATACTCTAGATATTTATTATATACTGAATGGACTGATCACATAGTTAAGTGTCTGGCGAGGGGAATCAGTGCAGCGCATGGTTTGGGGAAGGGAGTGGTCTGAGGGTAATATACTGTAGATATTTATTATATACTGAATGGACAGATCACGCAGTTAAGTGTCCGGCCAGGGGAATCAGTGCAGCGCATGGTTTGGGGAAGGGAGTGGTCTGAGGGTAATATACTGTAGATATTTATTATATACTGAATGGACAGATCACGCAGTTAAGTGTCTGGCGAGGGGAATCAGTGCAGCGCATGGTTTGGGGAAGGGAGTGGTCTGAGGGTAATATAATGTAGATATTTATTATATACTGAATGAACTGATCACATAGTTAAGTGTCTGGCGAGGGGAATCAGTGCAGGGCATGGTTTGGGGAAGGGAGTGGTCTGAGGGTAATATACTTTAGATATTTATTATATACTGAATGTACTGATCACATAGTTAACTGTCTGGCGAGGGGAATCAGTGCAGCGCATGGTTTGGGGAAGGGAGTGGTCTGAGGGTAATATACTGTAGATATTTATTATATACTGAATGGACAGATCACGCAGTTAAGTGACCGGCGAGGGGAATCAGTGCAGCGCATGGTTTGGGGAAGGGAGTGGTCTGAGGGTAATATACTGTTGATATTTATTATATACTGAATGGACAGATCACACAGTTAAGTGTCCGGCGAGGGGAATCAGTGCAGCGCATGGTTTGGGGAAGGGAGTGGTCTGAGGGTAATATACTGTAGATATTTATTATATACTGAATGGACTGATCACATAGTTAAGTGTTTGGCGAGGGGAATCAGTGCAGCGCATGGTTTGGGGAAGGGAGTGGTCTGAGGGTAATATACTGTAGATATTTAATATATACTGAATGGACTGATCACACAGTTAAGTGTCCGGCGAGGGGAATCAGTGAAGCGCATGGTTTGGGGAAGGGAGTGGCCTCAGGGTAATATACTGTAGATATTTATTATATACTGAATGGACAGATCGTGCAGTTAAGTGTCCGGTGAGGGGAATCAGGTCAGCACATAGTTTCGGGAAGGGAGTGGTCAGAGGGTAATATACTCTAGATATTTATTATATACTGAATGGACTGATCACATAGTTAAGTGTCTGGCGAGGGGAATCAGTGCAGCGCATGGTTTGGGGAAGGGAGTGGTCTGAGGGTAATATACTGTAGATATTTATTATATACTGAATGGACAGATCACGCAGTTAAGTGTCCGGCCAGGGGAATCAGTGCAGCGCATGGTTTGGGGAAGGGAGTGGTCTGAGGGTAATATACTGTAGATATTTATTATATACTGAATGGACAGATCACGCAGTTAAGTGTCCGGCGAGGGGAATCAGTGCAGCGCATGGTTTGGGGAAGGGAGTGGTCTGAGGGTAATATAATGTAGATATTTATTATATACTGAATGTACTGATCACATAGTTAAGTGTCTGGCGAGGGGAATCAGTGCAGCGCATGGTTTGGGGAAGGGAGTGGTCTGAGGGTAATATACTCTAGATATTTATTATATACTGAATGTACTGATCACATAGTTAAGTGTCTGGCGAGGGGAATCGGTGCAGCGCATGGTTTGGGGAAGGGAGTGGTCTGAGGGTAATATACTGTAGATATTTATTATATACTGAATGGACAGATCACGCAGTTAAGTGTCCGGCCAGGGGAATCAGTGCAGCGCATGGTTTGGGGAAGGGAGTGGTCTGAGGGTAATATACTGTAGATATTTATTATATACTGAATGGACAGATCACACAGTTAAGTGTCCGGCGAGGGGAATCAGTGCAGCGCATGGTTTGGGGAAGGGAGTGGTCTGAGGGTAATATACTGTAGATATTTATTATATACTGAATGGGTAGATCACGCAGTTAAGTGTCCGGCGAGGGGAATCAGTGCAGCGCATGGTTTGGGGAAGGGAGTGGTCTGATTGTAATATACTGTAGATATTTATTATATACTGAATGGACTGATCACATAGTTAAGTGTCTGGTGAGGGCAATCAGTGCAGCGCATGGTTTGGGGAAGGGAGTGGTCTGAGGGTAATATACTGTAGATATTTATTATATACTGAATGGACTGATCACGCAGTTAAGTGTCCGGCGAGGGGAATCAGTGAAGCGCATGGTTTGGGGAAGGGAGTGGCCTCAGGGTAATATACTGTAGATATTTATTATATACTGAATGGACTGTTCACGCAGTTAAGTGTCCGGCGAGGGGAATCAGTGCAGCGCATGGTTTGGGGAAGGGAGTGGTCTCAGGGTAATATACTGTAGATATTTATTATATACTGAATGGACTGATCACATAGTTAAGTGTCTGGCGAGGGGGATCAGTGCAGCGCATGGTTTGGGGAAGGGAGTGGTCTGAGGGTAATATACTGTAGATATTTATTATATACTGAATGGACTGATCACGCAGTTAAGTGTCCGGCGAGCGGAATCAGTGAAGCGCATGGTTTGGGGAAGGGAGTGGCCTCAGGGTAATATACTGTAGATATTTATTATATACTGAATGGACTGATCACATAGTTAAGTGTCTGGCGAGGGGAATCAGTGCAGCGCATGGTTTGGGGAAGGGAGTGGTCTGAGGGTAATATACTGTAGATATTTAATATATACTGAATGGACAGATCACACAGTTAAGTGTCCGGCCAGGGGAATCAGTGCAGCGCATGGTTTGGGGAAGGGAGTGGTCTGAGGGTAATATACTGTAGATATTTATTATATACTGAATGGACAGATCACGCAGTTAAGTGTCCGGCGAGGGGAATCAGTGCAGCGCAAAGTTTGGGGAAGGGAGTGGTCTGAGGGTAATATTCTGTAGATATTCATTATATACTGAATGGAAAGATCGCGCAGTTAAGTGTCCGGCGAGGGGAATCAGGTCAGCACCTAGTTTGGGGAAGGGAGTGGTCTGAGGGTAATATACTGTAGATATTTATTATATACTGAAGGGACAGATCACGCAGTTAAGTGTCCGGCGAGGGGAATCAGTGCAGCGCAAAGTTTGGGGAAGGGAGTGGTCTGAGGGTAATATTCTATAGATATTCATTATATACTGAATGGCAGATCACGCAGTTAAGTGTCCGGCGAGGGGAATCAGTGCAGCGCAAAGTTTGGGGAAGGGAGTGGTCTGAGGGTAATATACTGTAGATATTCATTATATACTGAATGGACAGATCATGCAGTTAAGTGTCCGGCGAGGGGAATCAGTGCAGCGCAAAGTTTGGGGAAGGGAGTGGTCTGAGGGTAATATTCTGTAGATATTCATTATATACTGAATGGACAGATCGTGCAGTTAAGATTCCGGTGAGGGGAATCAGGTCAGCACATAGTTTGGGGAAGGGAGTGGTCTGAGGGTAATATACTGTAGATATTTATTATATACTGAATGGACTTATCACATAGTTAAGTGTCTGGCGAGGAGAATCAGTGCAGCGCATGGTTTGGGGAAGGGAGTGGTCTGAGGGTAATATACTCTAGATATTTATTATATACTGAATGGACTGATCACATAGTTAAGTGTCTGGCGAGGGGAATCAGTGCAGCGCATGGTTTGGGGAAAGGAGTGGTCTGAGGGTAATATACTGTAGATATTTATTATATACTGAATGGACAGATCACGCAGTTAAGTGTCCGGCCAGGGGAATCAGTGCAGCGCATGGTTTGGGGAAGGGAGTGGTCTGAGGGTAATATACTGTAGATATTTATTATATACTGAATGGACAGATCACGCAGTTAAGTGTCTGGCGAGGGGAATCAGTGCAGCGCATGGTTTGGGGAAGGGAGTGGTCTGAGGGTAATATACTGTAGATATTTATTATATACTGAATGGACAGATCACGCAGTTAAGTGTCCGGCGAGGGGAATCAGTGCAGCGCATGGTTTGGGGAAGGGAGTGGTCTGAGGGTAATATACTGTTGATATTTATTATATACTGAATGGACAGATCACACAGTTAAGTGTCCGGCGAGGGGAATCAGTGCAGCGCATGGTTTGGGGAAGGGAGTGGTCTGAGGGTAATATAATGTAGATATTTATTATATACTGAATGGACAGATCACACAGTTAAGTGTCCGGCAAGGGGAATCAGTGCAGCGCATGGTTTGGGGAAGGGAGTGGTCTGAGGGTAATATAATGTAGATATTTATTATATACTGAATGTACTGATCACATAGTTAAGTGTCTGGCGAGGGGAATCAGTGCAGCGCATGGTTTGGGGAAGGGAGTGGCCTCAGGGTAATATGCTGTAGATATTTATTATATACTGAATGGACTGATCACGCAGTTAAGTGTCCGGCGAGGGGAATCAGTGCAGCGCATGGTTTGGGGAAGGGAGTGATCTGAGGGTAATATACTGTAGATATTTATTATATACTGAATGGACTGATCACATAGTTAAGTGTCTGGCGAGGGGAATCAGTGCAGCGCATGGTTTGGGGAAGGGAGTGGTCTGAGGGTAATATACTGTAGATATTTATTATATACTGAATGGACTGATCACACAGTTAAGTGTCCGGCGAGGGGAATCAGTGAAGCGCATGGTTTGGGGAAGGGAGTGGCCTCAGGGTAATATACTGTAGATATTTATTATATACTGAATGGACAGATCGTGCAGTTAAGTGTCCGGTGAGGGGAATCAGGTCAGCACATAGTTTGGGGAAGGGAGTGGTCAGAGGGTAATATACTCTAGATATTTATTATATACTGAATGGACTGATCACATAGTTAAGTGTCTGGCGAGGGGAATCAGTGCAGCGCATGGTTTGGGGAAGGGAGTGGTCTGAGGGTAATATACTGTAGATATTTATTATATACTGAATGGACAGATCACGCAGTTAAGTGTCCGGCCAGGGGAATCAGTGCAGCGCATGGTTTGGGGAAGGGAGTGGTCTGAGGGTAATATACTGTAGATATTTATTATATACTGAATGGACAGATCACGCAGTTAAGTGTCCGGCGAGGGGAATCAGTGCAGCGCATGGTTTGGGGAAGGGAGTGGTCTGAGGGTAATATAATGTAGATATTTATTATATACTGAATGTACTGATCACATAGTTAAGTGTCTGGCGAGGGGAATCAGTGCAGCGCATGGTTTGGGGAAGGGAGTGGTCTGAGGGTAATATACTCTAGATATTTATTATATACTGAATGTACTGATCACATAGTTAAGTGTCTGGCGAGGGGAATCGGTGCAGCGCATGGTTTGGGGAAGGGAGTGGTCTGAGGGTAATATACTGTAGATATTTATTATATACTGAATGGACAGATCACGCAGTTAAGTGTCCGGCCAGGGGAATCAGTGCAGCGCATGGTTTGGGGAAGGGAGTGGTCTGAGGGTAATATACTGTAGATATTTATTATATACTGAATGGACAGATCACACAGTTAAGTGTCCGGCGAGGGGAATCAGTGCAGCGCATGGTTTGGGGAAGGGAGTGGTCTGGGGGTAATATAATGTAGATATTTATTATATACTGAATGTACTGATCACATAGTTAAGTGTCTGGCGAGGGGAATCAGTGCAGCGCATGGTTTGGGGAAGGGAGTGGCCTCAGGGTAATATACTGTAGATATTTATTATATACTGAATGGACTGATCACGCAGTTAAGTGTCCGGCGAGGGGAATCAGTGCAGCGCATGGTTTGGGGAAGGGAGTGGTCTGAGGGTAATATACTGTAGATATTCATTATATACTGAATGGACTGATCACATAGTTAAGTGTCTGGCGAGGGGAATCAGTGCAGCGCATGGTTTGGGGAAGGGAGTGGTCTCAGGGTAATATACTGTAGATATTTATTATATACTGAATGGACTGATCACACAGTTAAGTGTCCGGCGAGGGGAATCAGTGAAGCGCATGGTTTGGGGAAGGGAGTGGCCTCAGGGTAATATACTGTAGATATTTATTATATACTGAATGGACTGATCACATAGTTAAGTGTCCGGCGAGGGGAATCAGTGCAGCGCATGGTTTGGGGAAGGGAGTGGTCTGAGGGTAATATACTGTAGATATTTATTATATACTGAATGGACAGATCACGCAGTTAAGTGTCTGGCGAGGGGAATCAGTGCAGCGCATGGTTTGGGGAAGGGAGTGGTCTGAGGGTAATATACTGTAGATATTTATTATATACTGAATGGACAGATCACACAGTTAAGTGTCCGGCCAGGGGAATCAGTGCAGCGCATGGTTTGGGGAAGGGAGTGGTCTGAGGGTAATATACTGTAGATATTTATTATATACTGAATGGACAGATCACGCAGTTAAGTGTCCGGCGAGGGGAATCAGTGCAGCGCATTGTTTGGGGAAGGGAGTGGTCTGAGGGTAATATACTGTTGATATTTATTATATACTGAATGGACAGATCACGCAGTTAAGTGTCCGGCGAGGGGAATCAGTGCAGCACATGGTTTGGGGAAGGGAGTGGTCTGAGGGTAATATACTGTAGATATTTATTATATACTGAATGGACTTATCACACAGTTAAGTGTCCGGCCAGGGGAATCAGTGCAGCACATGGTTTGGGGAAGGGAGTGGTCTGAGGGTAATATAATGTAGATATTTATTATATACTGAATGTACTGATCACATAGTTAAGTGTCTGGCGAGGGGAATCAGTGCAGCGCATGGTTTGGGGAAGGGAGTGGTCTGAGGGTAATATACTCTAGATATTTATTATATACTGAATGTACTGATCACATAGTTAAGTGTCTGGCGAGGGGAATCGGTGCAGCGCATGGTTTGGGGAAGGGAGTGGTCTGAGGGTAATATACTGTAGATATTTATTATATACTGAATGGACAGATCACGCAGTTAAGTGTCCGGCCAGGGGAATCAGTGCAGCGCATGGTTCGGGGAAGGGAGTGGTCTGGGAGTAATATACTTTAGATAATTATTATATACTGAATGGACAGATCACTCAGTTAAGTGTCTGGCGAGGGGAATCAGTGCAGCGCATGGTTTGGGGAAGGGAGTGGTCTGGGGGTAATATAATGTAGATATTTATTATATACTGAATGGACTGATCACATAGTTAAGTGTCTGGCGAGGGGAATCAGTGCAGCGCATGGTTTGGGGAAGGGAGTGGTCTGAGGGTAATATACTGTAGATATTTATTATATACTGAATGGACTGATCACACAGTTAAGTGTCCGGCGAGGGGAATCAGTGAAGCGCATGGTTTGGGGAAGGGAGTGGCCTCAGGGTAATATACTGTAGATATTTATTATATACTGAATGGACTGATCACATAGTTAAGTGTCTGGCGAGGGGAATCAGTGCAGCGCATGGTTTGGGGAAGGGAGTGGTCTGAGGGTAATATACTGTAGATATTTATTATATACTGAATGGACAGATCACACAGTTAAGTGTCCGGCCAGGGGAATCAGTGCAGCGCATGGTTTGGGGAAGGGAGTGGTCTGAGGGTAATATACTGTAGATATTTATTATATACTGAATGGACAGATCACGCAGTTAAGTGTCCGGCGAGGGGAATCAGTGCAGCGCATGGTTTGGGGAAGGGAGTGGTCTGAGGGTAATATACTGTTGATATTTATTATATACTGAATGGACAGATCACGCAGTTAAGTGTCCAGCGAGGGGAATCAGTGCAGCGCATGGTTTGGGGAAGGGAGTGGTCTGAGGGTAATATACTGTAGATATTTATTATATACTGAATGGACTTATCACACAGTTAAGTGTCCGGCCAGGGGACCAGTGCAGCGCATGGTTTGGGGAAGGGAGTGGTCTGAGGGTAATATACTGTAGATATTTATTATATACTGAATGGACAGATCACGCAGTTAAGTGTCCGACGAGGGGAATCAGTGAAGCGCATGGTTTGGGGAAGGGAGTGGTCTGAGGGTAATATACTGTTGATATTTATTATAAACTGAATGGGCTTCTCACGCAGTTAAGTGTCCGGCGAGGGGAATCAGTGAAGCGCATGGTTTGTGGAAGGGAGTGGTCTGAGGGTAATATACTGTAGATATTTATTATATACTGAATGGACTGATCACGCAGTTAAGTGTCCGGCGAGGGGAATCAGTGAAGTGCATGGTTTGTGGAAGGGAGTGGTCTGAGGGTAATATACTGTAGATATTTATTATATACTGAATGGACTTATCACGCAGTTAAGTGTCCGGCGAGGGGAATCAGTGAAGCGCATGGTTTGGGGAAGGGAGTGGTCTGAGGGTAATATACTGCAGATATTTATTATATACTGAATGGACTGATCACGCACTTAAGTGTCCGGCGAGGGGAATCAGTGCAGCGCATAGTTTGGGGGAAGGGAGTGGTCTGAGGGTAATATACTGCAGATATTTATTATATACTGAATGGACTGATCACGCAGTTAAGTGTCCGGCGAGGGGAATCAGTGAAGCGCATGGTTTGGGGAAGGGAGTGGTCTGAGGGTAATATACTGTAGATATTTATTATATACTGAATGGACTTATAACGCTGTTAAGTGTCCGGCGAGGGGAATCAGTGAAGCGCATGGTTTGGGGAAGGGAGTGGTCTGAGGGTAATATACTGTAGATATTTATTATATACTGAAAGGACTTATCACGCAGTTAAGTGTCCGGCGAGGGGAATCAGTGAAGCGCATGGTTTGGGGAAGGGAGTGGTCTGAGGGTAATATACTGTAGATATTTATTATGTACTGAATGGACTTATCACGCAGTTAAGTGTCCGGCGAGGGGAATCAGTGAAGGCATGGTTTGGGGAAGGGAGTGGTCTGAGGGTAATATAATGTAGATATTTATTATATACTGAATGGACTGATCACGCAGTTAAGTGTCCAGCGAGCGGAATCAGTGAAGCGCATGGTTTGGGGAAGGGAGTGGCCTCAGGGTAATATACTGTAGATATTTATTATATACTGAATGGACTTATCACGCAGTTAAGTGTCTGGCGAGGGGAATGAGTGCAGCGCATAGTTTGGGGAAGGGAGTGGCCTCAGGGTAATATACTGTAGATATTTATTATATACTGAATGGACTGATCACGCAGTTAAGTGTCCGGCCAGGGGAATCAGTGCAGCGCATGGTTTGGGGAAGGGAGTGGTCTGAGGGTAATATACTGTAGATATTTATTATATACTGAATGGACAGATCACGCAGTTAAGTGTCCCGCGAGGGGAATCAGTGCAGCGCATGGTTTGGGGAAGGGAGTGGTCTGAGGGTAATATACTGTTGATATTTATTATATACTGAATGGACAGATCACGCAGTTAAGTGTCCAGCGAGGGGAATCAGTGCAGCGCATGCTTTGGGGAAGGGAGTGGTCTGAGGGTAATATACTGTAGATATTTATTATATACTGAATGGACTTATCACACAGTTAAGTGTCCGGCCAGGGGAATCAGTGCAGCGCATGGTTTGGGGAAGTGAGTGGTCTGAGGGTAATATACTGTAGATATTTATTATATACTGAATGGACAGATCACGCAGTTAAGTGTCCGACGAGGGGAATCAGTGCAGCGCATGGTTTGGGAAAGGGAGTTGTCTGAGGGTAATATACTGTTGATATTTATTATATACTGAATGGGCTTATCACGCAGTTAAGTGTCCGGTGAGGGGAATCAGTGAAGCGCATGGTTTGGGGAAGGGAGTGGTCTGAGGGTAATATAATGTAGATATTTATTATATACTGAATGTACTGATCACATAGTTAAGTGTCTGGCGAGGGGAATCAGTGCAGCGCATGGTTTGGGGAAGGGAGTTGTCTGAGGGTAATATACTGTAGATATTTATTATATACTGAATGGACAGATCACGCAGTTAAGTGTCCGGCCAGGGGAATCAGTGCAGCGCATGGTTTGGGGAAGGGAGTGGTCTGAGGGTAATATACTGTAGATATTTATTATATACTGAATGGACAGATCACGCAGTTAAGTGTCCGGCGAGGGGAATCAGTGCAGCGCATGGTTTGGGGAAGGGAGTGGTCTGAGGGTAATATAATGTAGATATTTATTATATACTGAATGTACTGATCACATAGTTAAGTGTCTGGCGAGGGGAATCAGTGCAGCGCATGGTTTGGGGAAGGGAGTGGCCTCAGGGTAATATACTGTAGATATTTATTATATACTGAATGGACTGATCACGCAGTTAAGTGTCCGGCGAGGGGAATCAGTGCAGCGCATGGTTTGGGGAAGGGAGTGGTCTGAGGGTAATATACTGTAGATATTTATTATATACTGAATGGACTGATCACATAGTTAAGTGTCTGGCGAGGGGAATCAGTGCAGCGCATGGTTTGGGGAAGGGAGTGGTCTGAGGGTAATATACTGTAGATATACATTATATACTGAATGGACTGATCACACAGTTAAGTGTCCGGCGAGGGGAATCAGTGAAGCGCATGGTTTGGGGAAGGGAGTGGCCTCAGGGTAATATACTGTAGATATTTATTATATACTGAATGGACTGATCACATAGTTAAGTGTCTGGCGAGGGGAATCAGTGCAGCGCATGGTTTGGGGAAGGGAGTGGTCTGAGGGTAATATACTGTAGATATTTATTATATACTGAATGGACAGATCACACAGTTAAGTGTCCGGCCAGGGGAATCAGTGCAGCGCATGGTTTGGGGAAGGGAGTGGTCTGAGGGTAATATACTGTAGATATTTATTATATACTGAATGGACAGATCACGCAGTTAAGTGTCCGGCGAGGGGAATCAGTGCAGCGCATGGTTTGGGGAAGGGAGTGGTCTGAGGGTAATATACTGTTGATATTTATTATATACTGAATGGACAGATCACGCAGTTAAGTGTCCGGCGAGGGGAATCAGTGCAGCGCATGGTTTGGGGAAGGGAGTGGTCTGAGGGTAATATACTGTAGATATTTATTATATACTGAATGGACTTATCACATAGTTTAGTGTCTGGTGAGGGGAATCAGTGCAGCACATGGTTTGGGGAAGGGAGTGGTCTGAGGGTAATATACTCTAGATATTTATTATATACTGAATGGACTGATCACATAGTTAAGTGTCTGGCGAGGGGAATCAGTGCAGCGCATGGTTTGGGGAAGGGAGTGGTCTGAGGGAAATATACTGTAGATATTTATTATATACGAATGGACAGATCACGCAGTTAAGTGTCCGGCCAGGGGAATCAGTGCAGCGCATGGTTTGGGGAAGGGAGTGGTCTGAGGGTAATATACTGTAGATATTTATTATATACTGAATGGACAGATCACGCAGTTAAGTGTCCGGCGAGGGGAATCAGTGGAGCGCATGGTTTGGGGAAGGGAGTGGTCTGAGGGTAATATAATGTAGATATTTATTATATACTGAATGTACTGATCACATAGTTAAGTGTCTGGCGAGGGGAATCAGTGCAGCGCATGGTTTGGGGAAGGGAGTGGTCTGAGGGTAATATACTCTAGATATTTATTATATACTGAATGCACTGATCACATAGTTAAGTGTCTGGCGAGGGGAATCAGTGCAGCGCATGGTTTGGAGAAGGGAGTGGTCTGAGCGTAATATACTGTAGATATTTATTATATACTGAATGGACAGATCACGCAGTTAAGTGTCCGGCCAGGGGAATCAGTGCAGCGCATGGTTTGGGGAAGGGAGTGGTCTGAGGGTAATATACTGTAGATATTTATTATATACTGAATGGACAGATCACGCAGTTAAGTGTCCGGCGAGGGGAATCAGTGCAGCGCATGGTTTGGGGAAGGGAGTGGTCTGAGGGTAATATACTGTAGATATTTATTATATACTGAATGGACAGATCAAGCAGTTAAGTGTCCGGCGAGGGGAATCAGTGAAGCGCATGGTTTGGGGAAGGGAGTGGTCTGAGGGTAATATAATGTAGATATTTATTATATACTGAATGTACTGATCACATAGTTAAGTGTCTGGCGAGGGGAATCAGTGCAGCGCATGGTTTGGGGAAGGGAGTGGCCTCAGGGTAATATACTGTAGATATTTATTATATACTGAATGGACTGATCACGCAGTTAAGTGTCCGGCGAGGGGAATCAGTGCAGCGCATGGTTTGGGGAAGGGAGTGGTCTGAGGGTAATATACTGTAGATATTTATTATATACTGAATGGACTGATCACATAGTTAAGTGTCTGGCGAGGGGAATCAGTGCAGCGCATGGTTTGGGGAAGGGAGTGGTCTGAGGGTAATATACTGTAGATATTTATTATATACTGAATGGACTGAGCACACAGTTAAGTGTCCGGCGAGGGGAATCAGTGAAGCGCATGGTTTGGGGAAGGGAGTGGCCTCAGGGTAATATACTATAGATATTTATTATATACTGAATGGACTGATCACATAGTTAAGTGTCTGGCGAGGGGAATCAGTGCAGCGCATGGTTTGGGGAAGGGAGTGGTCTGAGGGTAATATACTGTAGATATTTATTATATACTGAATGGACAGATCACGCAGTTAAGTGTCCGGCGAGGGGAATCAGTGGAGCGCATGGTTTGGGGAAGGGAGTGGTCTGAGGGTAATATAATGTAGATATTTATTATATACTGAATGTACTGATCACATAGTTAAGTGTCTGGCGAGGGGAATCAGTGCAGCGCATGGTTTGGGGAAGGGAGTGGTCTGAGGGTAATATACTCTAGATATTTATTATATACTGAATGCACTGATCACATAGTTAAGTGTCTGGCGAGGGGAATCAGTCCAGCGCATGGTTTGGAGAAGGGAGTGGTCTGAGCGTAATATACTGTAGATATTTATTATATACTGAATGGACAGATCACGCAGTTAAGTGTCCGGCCAGGGGAATCAGTGCAGCGCATGGTTTGGGGAAGGGAGTGGTCTGAGGGTAATATACTGTAGATATTTATTATATACTGAATGGACAGATCACGCAGTTAAGTGTCCGGCGAGGGGAATCAGTGCAGCGCATGGTTTGGGGAAGGGAGTGGTCTGAGGGTAATATACTGTAGATATTTATTATATACTGAATGGACAGATCAAGCAGTTAAGTGTCCGGCAAGGGGAATCAGTGAAGCGCATGGTTTGGGGAAGGGAGTGGTCTGAGGGTAATATAATGTAGATATTTATTATATACTGAATGTACTGATCACATAGTTAAGTGTCTGGCGAGGGGAATCAGTGCAGCGCATGGTTTGGGGAAGGGAGTGGCCTCAGGGTAATATACTGTAGATATTTATTATATACTGAATGGACTGATCACGCAGTTAAGTGTCCGGCGAGGGGAATCAGTGCAGCGCATGGTTTGGGGAAGGGAGTGGTCTGAGGGTAATATACTGTAGATATTTATTATATACTGAATGGACTCATCACATAGTTAAGTGTCTGGCGAGGGGAATCAGTGCAGCGCATGGTTTGGGGAAGGGAGTGGTCTGAGGGTAATATACTGTAGATATGTATTATATACTGAATGGACTGATCACACAGTTAAGTGTCCGGCGAGGGGAATCAGTGAAGCGCATGGTTTGGGGAAGGGAGTGGCCTCAAGGTAATATACTATAGATATTTATTATATACTGAATGGACTGATCACATAGTTAAGTGTCTGGCGAGGGGAATCAGTGCAGCGCATGGTTTGGGGAAGGGAGTGGTCTGAGGGTAATATACTGTAGATATTTATTATATACTGAATGGACAGATCACACAGTTAAGTGTCCGGCCAGGGGAATCAGTGCAGCGCATGGTTTGGGGAAGGGAGTGGTCTGAGGGTAATATACTGTAGATATGTATTATATACTGAATGGACTGATCACATAGTTAAGTGTCCGGCGAGGGGAATCAGTGCAGCGCATGGTTTGGGGAAGGGAGTGGTCTGAGGGTAATATACTGTAGATATTTATTATATACTGAATGGACAGATCACGCAGTTAAGTGTCTGGCGAGGGGAATCAGTGCAGCGCATGGTTTGGGGAAGGGAGTGGTCTGAGGGTAATATACTGTAGATATTTATTATATACTGAATGGACTGATCACATAGTTAAGTGTCTGGCGAGGGGAATCAGTGCAGCGCATGGTTTGGGGAAGGGAGTGGTCTGAGGGTAAAATACTGTAGATATTTATTATATACTGAATGGACAGATCACGCAGTTAAGTGTCCGGCCAGGGGAATCAGTGCAGCGCATGGTTTGGGGAAGGGAGTGGTCTGAGGGTAATATACTGTAGATATTTATTATATACTGAATGGACAGATCACGCAGTTAAGTGTCCGGCGAGGGGAATCAGTGCAGCGCATGGTTTGGGGAAGGGAGTGGTCTGAGGGTAATATAATGTAGATATTTATTATATACTGAATGTACTGATCACATAGTTAAGTGTCTGGCGAGGGGAATCAGTGCAGGGCATGGTTTGGGGAAGGGAGTGGTCTGAGAGTAATATACTCTAGATATTTATTATATACTGAATGGACTGATCACATAGTTAAGTGTCTGGCGAGGCGAATCAGTGCAGCGCATGGTTTGGGGAAGGGAGTGGTCTGAGGGTAATATACTGTAGATATTTATTATATACTGAATGGACAGATCACGCAGTTAAGTGTCCGGTCAGGGGAATCAGTGCAGCGCATGGTTTGGGGAAGGGAGTGGTCTGAGGGTAATATACTGTAGATATTTATTATATACTGAATGGACAGATCACGCAGTTAAGTGTCCGGCGAGGGGAATCAGTGCAGCGCATGGTTTGGGGAAGGGAGTGGTCTGAGGGTAATATACTGTAGATATTTATTATATACTGAATGGACTGATCACATAGTTAAGTGTCTGGCGAGGGGAATCAGTGCAGCGCATGGTTTGGGGAAGGGAGTGGTCTGAGGGTAATATACTGTAGATATTTATTATATACTGAATGGACTGATCACGCAGTTAAGTGTCCGGCGAGGGGAATCAGTGAAGCGCATGGTTTGGGGAAGGGAGATGCCTCAGGGTAATATACTGTAGATATTTATTATATACTGAATGGACTGATCACACAGTTAAGTGTCCGGCGAGGGGAATCAGTGCAGCGCATGGTTTGGGGAAGGGAGTGGTCTGAGGGTAATATACTGTAGATATTTATTATATACTGAATGGACTGATCACATAGTTAAGTGTCTGGCGAGGGGAATCAGTGCAGCGCATGGTTTGGGGAAGGGAGTGGTCTGAGGGTAATATACTGTAGATATTTATTATATACTGAATGGACTGATCACGCAGTTAAGTGTCCGGCGAGGGGAATCAGTGCAGCGCATGGTTTGGGGAAGGGAGTGGTCTGAGGGTAATATACTCTAGATATTTATTATATACTGAATGGACTGATCACGCAGTTAAGTGTCCGGCGAGGGGAATCAGTGCAGCGTATGGTTTGGGGAAGGGAGTGGTCTGAGGGTAATATACTGTAGATATGTATTATATACTGAATGGACTGATCACATAGTTAAGTGTCCGGTGAGGGGAATCAGTGCAGCGCATGGTTTGGGGAAGGGAGTGTTCTGAGAGTAATATACTGTAGATATTCATTATATACTGAATGGACAGATCACGCAGTTAAGTGTCCGGCGAGGGGAATCAGTGCAGCGCAAAGTTTGGGGAAGGGAGTGGTCTGAGGGTCATATTCTGTAGATATTCATTATATACTGAATGGAAAGATCGCGCAGTTAAGTGTCCGGCGAGGGGAATCAGTGAAGCGCATGGTTTGGGGAAGGGAGTGGCCTCAGGGTAATATACTGTAGATATTTATTATATACTGAATGGACTGATCACATAGTTAAGTGTCTGGCGAGGGGAATCAGTGCAGCGCGTGGTTTGGGGAAGGGAGTGGTCTGAGGGTAATATACTCTAGATATTTATTATATACTGAATGGACTGATCACGCAGTTAAGTGTCCGGCGAGGGGAATCAGTGCAGCGTATGGTTTGGGGAAGGGAGTGGTCTGAGGGTAATATACTGTAGATATGTATTATATACTGAATGGACTGATCACATAGTTAAGTGTCCGGTGAGGGGAATCAGTGCAGCGCATGGTTTGGGGAAGGGAGTGCTCTGAGGGTAATATACTGTAGATATTTATTATATACTGAATGGACTGATCACGCAGTTAAGTGTCCGGCGAGGGGAATGAGTGCAGCGCATGGTTTGGGGAAGGGAGTGGTCTGAGGGTAATATACTGTAGATATTTATTATATACTGAATGGACTGATCACGCAGTTAAGTGTCCGGCGAGGGGAATCAGTGAAGCGCATGGTTTGGGGAAGGGAGTGGTCTGAGGGTAATATACTGTAGATATTTTTTATATACTGAATGTACTGATCACATAGTTAAGTGTCTGGCGAGGGTAATCAGTGCAGCGCATGGGTTGGGGAAGGGAGTGGTCTGAGGGTAATATACTCTAGATATTTATTATATACTGA
Source organism: Ambystoma mexicanum (assembly GCF_040938575.1). Lineage (NCBI taxonomy): Eukaryota > Metazoa > Chordata > Amphibia > Caudata > Ambystomatidae > Ambystoma > Ambystoma mexicanum. The sequence continues at coordinate 24,307,983 of NC_090935.1, forward strand.
ATGGACTGATCACATAGTTAAGTGTCTGGCGAGGGGAATCAGTGCAGCGCATGGTTTGGGGAAGGGAGTGGTCTGAGGGTAATATACTGTAGATATTTATTATATACTGAATGGACAGATCATGCAGTTAAGTGTCCGGCCAGGGGAATCAGTGCAGCGCATGGTTTGGGGAAGGGAGTGGTCTGAGGGTAATATACTGTAGATATTTATTAAATACTGAATGGACAGATCACGCAGTTAAGTGTCCGGCGAGGGGAATCAGTGCAGCGCATGGTTTGGGGAAGGGAGTGGTCTGAGGGTAATATACTGTAGATATTTATTATATACTGAATGTACTGATCACATAGTTAAGTGTCTGGCGAGGGGAATCAGTGCAGCGCATGGTTTGGGGAAGGGAGTGGTCTGAGGGTAATATACTCTAGATATTTATTATATACTGAATGGACTGATCACATAGTTAAGTGTCTGGCGAGGGGAATCAGTGCAGCGCATGGTTTGGGGAAGGGAGTGGTCTGAGGGTAATATACTGTAGATATTTATTATATACTGAATGGACAGATCACGCAGTTAAGTGTCCGGCCAGGGGAATCAGTGCAGCGCATGGTTTGGGGAAGGGAGTGGTCTGAGGGTAATATACTGTAGATATTTATTATATACTGAATGGACAGATCACGCAGTTAAGTGTCCGGCGAGGGGAATCAGTGCAGCGCATGGTTTGGGGAAGGGAGTGGTCTGAGGGTAATATACTGTAGATATTTATTATATACTGAATGGACTGATCACATAGTTAAGTGTCCGGCGAGGTCAATCAGTGCAGCGCATGGTTTGGGGAAGGGAGTGGTCTGAGGGTAATATACTGTAGATATTTATTATATACTGAATGGACTGATCACGCAGTTAAGTGTCCGGCGAGGGGAATCAGTGAAGCGCATGGTTTGGGGAAGGGAGTGGCCTCAGGGTAATATACTGTAGATATTTATTATATACTGAATGGACTGATCACGCAGTTAAGTGTCCGGCGAGGGGAATCAGTGCAGCGCATGGTTTGGGGAAGGGAGTGGTCTGAGGGTAATATACTGTAGATATTTATTATATACTGAATGGACTGATCACGCAGTTAAGTGTCCGGCGAGCGGAATCAGTGAAGCGCATGGTTTGGGGAAGGGAGTGGCCTCAGGGTAATATACTGTAGATATTTATTATATACTGAATGGACTGATCACATAGTTAAGTGTCTGGCGAGGGGAATCAGTGCAGAGCATGGTTTGGGGAAGGGAGTGGTCTGAGGGTAATATACTGTAGATATTTAATATATACTGAATGGACAGATCACACAGTTAAGTGTCCGGCCAGGGGAATCAGTGCAGCGCATGGTTTGGGGAAGGGAGTGGTCTGAGGGTAATATACTGTAGATATTTATTATATACTGAATGGACAGATCACGCAGTTAAGTGTCCGGCGAGGGGAATCAGTGCAGCGCAAGGTTTGGGCAAGGGAGTGGTCTGAGGGTAATATTCTGTAGATATTCATTATATACTGAATGGAAAGATCGCGCAGTTAAGTGTCCGGTGAGGGGAATATCACGCAGTTAAGTGTCCGGCGAGGGGAATCAGTGCAGCGCAAAGTTTGGGGAAGGGAGTGGTCTGAGGGTAATATTCTATAGATATTCATTATATACTGAATGGCTGATCACGCAGTTAAGTGTCCGGCGAGGGGAATCAGTGCAGCGCAAAGTTTGGGGAAGGGAGTGGTCTGAGGGTAATATACTGTAGATATTCATTATATACTGAATGGACAGATCACGCAGTTAAGTGTCCAGTGAGGGGAATCAGGTCAGCACATAGTTTGGGGAAGGGAGTGGTCTGAGGGTAATATACTGTAGATATTCATTATATACTGAGTGGACAGATCGTGCAGTTAAGTGTCCGGTGAGCGGAATCAGGTCAGCACATAGTTTGGGGAAGGGAGTGGTCTGAGGGTAATATACTGTAGATATTTATTATATACTGAATGGACTTATCACATAGTTAAGTGTCTGGCGAGGAGAATCAGTGCAGCACATGGTTTGGGGAAGGGAGTGGTCTGAGGGTAATATACTCTAGATATTTATTATATACTGAATGGACTGATCACATAGTTAAGTGTCTGGCGAGGGGAATCAGTGCAGCGCATGGTTTGGGGAAGGGAGTGGTCTGAGGGTAATATACTGTAGATATTTATTATATACTGAATGGACAGATCACGCAGTTAAGTGTCCGGCCAGGGGAATCAGTGCAGCGCATGGTTTGGGGAAGGGAGTGGTCTGAGGGTAATATACTGTAGATATTTATTATATACTGAATGGACAGATCACGCAGTTAAGTGTCTGGCGAGGGGAATCAGTGCAGCGCATGGTTTGGGGAAGGGAGTGGTCTGAGGGTAATATAATGTAGATATTTATTATATACTGAATGAACTGATCACATAGTTAAGTGTCTGGCGAGGGGAATCAGTGCAGCGCATGGTTTGGGGAAGGGAGTGGTCTGAGGGTAATATACTTTAGATATTTATTATATACTGAATGTACTGATCACATAGTTAACTGTCTGGCGAGGGGAATCAGTGCAGTGCATGGTTTGGGGAAGGGAGTGGTCTGAGGGTAATATACTGTAGATATTTATTATATACTGAATGGACTGATCACATAGTTAAGTGTCCGGCCAGGGGAATCAGTGCAGCGCATGGTTTGGGGAAGGGAGTGGTCTGAGGGTAATATACTGTAGATATTTATTATATACTGAATGGACAGATCACGCAGTTAAGTGTCCGGCGAGGGGAATCAGTGCAGCACATGGTTTGGGGAAGGGAGTGGTCTGAGGGTAATATACTGTTGATATTTATTATATACTGAATGGACAGATCACGCAGTTAAGTGTCCGGCGAGGGGAATCAGTGCAGCGCATGGTTTGGGGAAGGGAGTGGTCTGAGGGTAATATAATGTAGATATTTATTATATACTGAATGTACTGATCACATAGTTAAGTGTCTGGCGAGGGGAATCAGTGCAGCGCATGGTTTGGGGAAGGGAGTGGTCTGAGGGTAATATACTGTAGATATTTATTATATACTGAATGGACAGATCACGCAGTTAAGTGTCCGGCCAGGGGAATCAGTGCAGCGCATGGTTTGGGGAAGGGAGTGGTCTGAGGGTAATATACTGTAGATATTTATTATATACTGAATGGACAGATCACGCAGTTAAGTGTCCGGTGAGGGGAATATCACGCAGTTAAGTGTCCGGCGAGGGGAATCAGTGCAGCGCAAAGTTTGGGGAAGGGAGTGGTCTGAGGGTAATATTCTATAGATATTCATTATATACTGAATGGCAGATCACGCAGTTAAGTGTCCGGCGAGGGGAATCAGTGCAGCGCAAAGTTTGGGGAAGGGAGTGGTCTGAGGGTAATATACTGTAGATATTCATTATATACTGAATGGACAGATCACGCAGTTAAGTGTCCAGTGAGGGGAATCAGGTCAGCACATAGTTTGGGGAAGGGAGTGGTCTGAGGGTAATATACTGTAGATATTCATTATATACTGAGTGGACAGATCGTGCAGTTAAGTGTCCGGTGAGGGGAATCAGGTCAGCACATAGTTTGGGGAAGGGAGTGGTCTGAGGGTAATATACTGTAGATATTTATTATATACTGAATGGACTTATCACATAGTTAAGTGTCTGGCGAGGAGAATCAGTGCAGCACATGGTTTGGGGAAGGGAGTGGTCTGAGGGTAATATACTCTAGATATTTATTATATACTGAATGGACTGATCACATAGTTAAGTGTCTGGCGAGGGGAATCAGTGCAGCGCATGGTTTGGGGAAGGGAGTGGTCTGAGGGTAATATACTGTAGATATTTATTATATACTGAATGGACAGATCACGCAGTTAAGTGTCCGGCCAGGGGAATCAGTGCAGCGCATGGTTTGGGGAAGGGAGTGGTCTGAGGGTAATATACTGTAGATATTTATTATATACTGAATGGACAGATCACGCAGTTAAGTGTCTGGCGAGGGGAATCAGTGCAGCGCATGGTTTGGGGAAGGGAGTGGTCTGAGGGTAATATAATGTAGATATTTATTATATACTGAATGAACTGATCACATAGTTAAGTGTCTGGCGAGGGGAATCAGTGCAGCGCATGGTTTGGGGAAGGGAGTGGTCTGAGGGTAATATACTTTAGATATTTATTATATACTGAATGTACTGATCACATAGTTAACTGTCTGGCGAGGGGAATCAGTGCAGTGCATGGTTTGGGGAAGGGAGTGGTCTGAGGGTAATATACTGTAGATATTTATTATATACTGAATGGACAGATCACGCAGTTAAGTGTCCGGTGAGGGGAATATCACGCAGTTAAGTGTCCGGCGAGGGGAATCAGTGCAGCGCAAAGTTTGGGGAAGGGAGTGGTCTGAGGGTAATATTCTATAGATATTCATTATATACTGAATGGCAGATCACGCAGTTAAGTGTCCGGCGAGGGGAATCAGTGCAGCGCAAAGTTTGGGGAAGGGAGTGGTCTGAGGGTAATATACTGTAGATATTCATTATATACTGAATGAACAGATCACGCAGTTAAGTGTCCAGTGAGGGGAATCAGGTCAGCACATAGTTTGGGGAAGGGAGTGGTCTGAGGGTAATATACTGTAGATATTCATTATATACTGAGTGGACAGATCGTGCAGTTAAGTGTCCGGTGAGGGGAATCAGGTCAGCACATAGTTTGGGGAAGGGAGTGGTCTGAGGGTAATATACTGTAGATATTTATTAAATACTGAATGGACTTATCACATAGTTAAGTGTCTGGCGAGGAGAATCAGTGCAGCACATGGTTTGGGGAAGGGAGTGGTCTGAGGGTAATATACTCTAGATATTTATTATATACTGAATGGACTGATCACATAGTTAAGTGTCTGGCGAGGGGAATCAGTGCAGCGCATGGTTTGGGGAAGGGAGTGGTCTGAGGGTAATATACTGTTGATATTTATTATATACTGAATGGACAGATCACGCAGTTAAGTGTCCGGCCAGGGGAATCAGTGCAGCGCATGGTTTGGGGAAGGGAGTGGTCTGAGGGTAATATACTGTAGATATTTATTATATACTGAATGGACAGATCACGCAGTTAAGTGTCTGGCGAGGGGAATCAGTGCAGCGCATGGTTTGGGGAAGGGAGTGGTCTGAGGGTAATATAATGTAGATATTTATTATATACTGAATGAACTGATCACATAGTTAAGTGTCTGGCGAGGGGAATCAGTGCAGCGCATGGTTTGGGGAAGGGAGTGGTCTGAGGGTAATATACTTTAGATATTTATTATATACTGAATGTACTGATCACATAGTTAACTGTCTGGCGAGGGGAATCAGTGCAGTGCATGGTTTGGGGAAGGGAGTGGTCTGAGGGTAATATACTGTAGATATTTATTATATACTGAATGGACTGATCACATAGTTAAGTGTCCGGCCAGGGGAATCAGTGCAGCGCATGGTTTGGGGAAGGGAGTGGTCTGAGGGTAATATACTGTAGATATTTATTATATACTGAATGGACAGATCACGCAGTTAAGTGTCCGGCGAGAGGAATCAGTGCAGCACATGGTTTGGGGAAGGGAGTGGTCTGAGGGTAATATACTGTTGATATTTATTATATACTGAATGGACAGATCACGCAGTTAAGTGTCCGGCGAGGGGAATCAGTGCAGCGCATGGTTTGGGGAAGGGAGTGGTCTGAGGGTAATATAATGTAGATATTTATTATATACTGAATGTACTGATCACATAGTTAAGTGTCTGGCGAGGGGAATCAGTGCAGCGCATGGTTTGGGGAAGGGAGTGGTCTGAGGGTAATATACTGTAGATATTTATTATATACTGAATGGACAGATCACGCAGTTAAGTGTCCGGCCAGGGGAATCAGTGCAGCGCATGGTTTGGGGAAGGGAGTGGTCTGAGGGTAATATACTGTAGATATTTATTATATACTGAATGGACAGATCACGCAGTTAAGTGTCCGGCGAGGGGAATCAGTGCAGCGCATGGTTTGGGGAAGGGAGTGGTCTGAGGGTAATATAATGTAGATATTTATTATATACTGAATGGACTGATCACATAGTTAAGTGTCTGGCGAGGGGAATCAGTGCAGCGCATGGTTTGGGGAAGGGAGTGGCCTCAGGGTAATATACTGTAGATATTTATTATATACTGAATGGACTGATCACGCAGTTAAGTGTCCGGCGAGGGGAATCAGTGCAGCGCATGGTTTGGGGAAGGGAGTGGTCTGAGGGTAATATACTGTAGATATTTATTATATACTGAATGGACTGATCACATAGTTAAGTGTCTGGCGAGGGGAATCAGTGCAGCGCATGGTTTGGGGAAGGGAGTGGTCTGAGGGTAATATACTGTAGATATACATTATATACTGAATGGACTGATCACACAGTTAAGTGTCCGGCGAGGGGAATCAGTGAAGCGCATGGTTTGGGGAAGGGAGTGGCCTCAGGGTAATATACTGTAGATATTTATTATATACTGAATGGACTGATCACATAGTTAAGTGTCTGGCGAGGGGAATCAGTGCAGCGCATGGTTTGGGGAAGGGAGTGGTCTGAGGGTAATATACTGTAGATATTTATTATATACTGAATGGACAGATCACGCAGTTAAGTGTCCGGCCAGGGGAATCAGTGCAGCACATGGTTTGGGGAAGGGAGTGGTCTGAGGGTAATATACTGTAGATATTTATTATATACTGAATGGACAGATCACGCAGTTAAGTGTCCGGCGAGGGGAATCAGTGCAGCGCATGGTTTGGGGAAGGGAGTGGTCTGAGGGTAATATACTGTTGATATTTATTATATACTGAATGGACAGATCACGCAGTTAAGTGTCCGGCGAGGGGAATCAGTGCAGCGCATGGTTTGGGGAAGGGAGTGGTCTGAGGGTAATATACTGTAGATATTTATTATATACTGAATGGACTTATCACATAGTTTAGTGTCTGGTGAGGGGAATCAGTGCAGCGCATGGTTTGGGGAAGGGAGTGGTCTGAGGGTAATATACTCTAGATATTTATTATATACTGAATGGACTGATCACATAGTTAAGTGTCTGGCGAGGGGAATCAGTGCAGCGCATGGTTTGGGGAAGGGAGTGGTCTGAGGGAAATATACTGTAGATATTTATTATATACGAATGGACAGATCACGCAGTTAAGTGTCCGGCCAGGGGAATCAGTGCAGCGCATGGTTTGGGGAAGGGAGTGGTCTGAGGGTAATATACTGTAGATATTTATTATATACTGAATGGACAGATCACGCAGTTAAGTGTCCGGCGAGGGGAATCAGTGGAGCGCATGGTTTGGGGAAGGGAGTGGTCTGAGGGTAATATAATGTAGATATTTATTATATACTGAATGTACTGATCACATAGTTAAGTGTCTGGCGAGGGGAATCAGTGCAGCGCATGGTTTGGGGAAGGGAGTGGTCTGAGGGTAATATACTCTAGATATTTATTATATACTGAATGCACTGATCACATAGTTAAGTGTCTGGCGAGGGGAATCAGTGCAGCGCATGGTTTGGAGAAGGGAGTGGTCTGAGCGTAATATACTGTAGATATTTATTATATACTGAATGGACAGATCACGCAGTTAAGTGTCCGGCCAGGGGAATCAGTGCAGCGCATGGTTTGGGGAAGGGAGTGGTCTGAGGGTAATATACTGTAGATATTTATTATATACTGAATGGACAGATCACGCAGTTAAGTGTCCGGCGAGGGGAATCAGTGCAGCGCATGGTTTGGGGAAGGGAGTGGTCTGAGGGTAATATTCTGGAGATATTTATTATATACTGAATGGACAGATCAAGCAGTTAAGTGTCCGGCGAGGGGAATCAGTGAAGCGCATGGTTTGGGGAAGGGAGTGGTCTGAGGGTAATATAATGTAGATATTTATTATATACTGAATGTACTGATCACATAGTTAAGTGTCTGGCGAGGGGAATCAGTGCAGCGCATGGTTTGGGGAAGGGAGTGGCCTCATGGTAATATACTGTAGATATTTATTATATACTGAATGGACTGATCACGCAGTTAAGTGTCCGGCGAGGGGAATCAGTGCAGCGCATGGTTTGGGGAAGGGAGTGGTCTGAGGGTAATATACTGTAGATATTTATTATATACTGAATGGACTGATCACATAGTTAAGTGTCTGGCGAGGGGAATCAGTGCAGCGCATGGTTTGGGGAAGGGAGTGGTCTGAGGGTAATATACTGTAGATATTTATTATATACTGAATGGACTGATCACACAGTTAAGTGTCCGGCGAGGGGAATCAGTGAAGCGCATGGTTTGGGGAAGGGAGTGGCCTCAGGGTAATATACTATAGATATTTATTATATACTGAATGGACTGATCACATAGTTAAGTGTCTGGCGAGGGGAATCAGTGCAGCGCATGGTTTGGGGAAGGGAGTGGTCTGAGGGTAATATACTGTAGATATTTATTATATACTGAATGGACTGAACACGCAGTTAAGTGTCCGGCGAGGGGAATCAGTGAAGCGCATGGTTTGGGGAAGGGAGTGGTCTGAGGGTAATATACTGTAGATATTTATTATATACTGAATGGACTGATCACGCAGTTAAGTGTCCGGCGAGGGGAATCAGTGCAGCGCATGGTTTGGGGAAGGGAGTGGTCTGAGGGTAATATTCTATAGATATTCATTATATACTGAATGGCAGATCACGCAGTTAAGTGTCCGGTGAGGGGAATATCACGCAGTTAAGTGTCCGGCGAGGGGAATCAGTGCAGCGCAAAGTTTGGGGAAGGGAGTGGTCTGAGGGTAATATTCTATAGATATTCATTATATACTGAATGGCAGATCACGCAGTTAAGTGTCCGGCGAGGGGAATCAGTGCAGCGCAAAGTTTGGGGAAGGGAGTGGTCTGAGGGTAATATACTGTAGATATTCATTATATACTGAATGAACAGATCACGCAGTTAAGTGTCCAGTGAGGGGAATCAGGTCAGCACATAGTTTGGGGAAGGGAGTGGTCTGAGGGTAATATACTGTAGATATTCATTATATACTGAGTGGACAGATCGTGCAGTTAAGTGTCCGGTGAGGGGAATCAGGTCAGCACATAGTTTGGGGAAGGGAGTGGTCTGAGGGTAATATAATGTAGATATTTATTATATACTGAATGGACTGATCACGCAGTTAAGTGTCCGGCGAGGGGAATCAGTGCAGCGCATGGTTTGGGGAAGGGAGTGGTCTAAGGGTAATATACTGTAGATATTTATTATATACTGAATGGACTGATCACATAGTTAAGTGTCTGGCGAGGGGAATCAGTGCAGCGCATGGTTTGGGGAAGGGAGTGGTCTGAGGGTAATATACTGTAGATATACATTATATACTGAATGGACTGATCACACAGTTAAGTGTCCGGCGAGGGGAATCAGTGAAGCACATGGTTTGGGGAAGGGAGTGGCCTCAGGGTAATATACTGTAGATATTTATTATATACTGAATGGACTGATCACATAGTTAAGTGTCTGGCGAGGGGAATCAGTGCAGCGCATGGTTTGGGGAAGGGAGTGGTCTGAGGGTAATATACTGTAGATATTTATTATATACTGAATGGACAGATCACACAGTTAAGTTTCCGGCCAGGGGAATCAGTGCAGCGCATGGTTTGGGGAAGGGAGTGGTCTGAGGGTAATATACTGTAGATATTTATTATATACTGAATGGACAGATCACGCAGTTAAGTGTCCGGCGAGGGGAATCAGTGCAGCGCATGGTTTGGGGAAGGGAGTGGTCTGAGGGTAATATACTGTTGATATTTATTATATACTGAATGGACAGATCACGCAGTTAAGTGTCCGGCGAGGGGAATCAGTGCAGCGCATGGTTTGGGGAAGGGAGTGGTCTGAGGGTAATATACTGTAGATATTTATTATATACTGAATGGACTTATCACATAGTTTAGTGTCTGGTGAGGGGAATCAGTGCAGCGCATGGTTTGGGGAAGGGAGTGGTCTGAGGGTAATATACTCTAGATATTTATTATATACTGAATGGACTGATCACATAGTTAAGTGTCTGGCGAGGGGAATCAGTGCAGCGCATGGTTTGGGGAAGGGAGTGGTCTGAGGGAAATATACTGTAGATAGTTATTATATACGAATGGACAGATCACGCAGTTAAGTGTCCGGCCAGGGGAATCAGTGCAGCGCATGGTTTGGGGAAGGGAGTGGTCTGAGGGTAATATACTGTAGATATTTATTATATACTGAATGGACAGATCACGCAGTTAAGTGTCCGGCGAGGGGAATCAGTGGAGCGCATGGTTTGGGGAAGGGAGTGGTCTGAGGGTAATATAATGTAGATATTTATTATATACTGAATGTACTGATCACATAGTTAAGTGTCTGGCGAGGGGAATCAGTGCAGCGCATGGTTTGGGGAAGGGAGTGGTCTGAGGGTAATATACTCTAGATATTTATTATATACTGAATGCACTGATCACATAGTTAAGTGTCTGGCGAGGGGAATCAGTGCAGCGCATGGTTTGGAGAAGGGAGTGGTCTGAGCGTAATATACTGTAGATATTTATTATATACTGAATGGACAGATCACGCAGTTAAGTGTCCGGCCAGGGGAATCAGTGCAGCGCATGGTTTGGGGAAGGGAGTGGTCTGAGGGTAATATACTGTAGATATTTATTATATACTGAATGGACAGATCACGCAGTTAAGTGTCTGGCGAGGGGAATCAGTGCAGCGCATGGTTTGGGGAAGGGAGTGGTCTGAGGGTAATATACTGTTGATATTTATTATATACTGAATGGACAGATCACGCAGTTAAGTGTCCGGCGAGGGGAATCAGTGCAGCGCATGGTTTGGGGAAGGGAGTGGTCTGAGGGTAATATACTGTAGATATTTATTATATACTGAATGGACTTATCACATAGTTTAGTGTCTGGTGAGGGGAATCAGTGCAGCGCATGGTTTGGGGAAGGGAGTGGTCTGAGGGTAATATACTCTAGATATTTATTATATACTGAATGGACTGATCACATAGTTAAGTGTCTGGCGAGGGGAATCAGTGCAGCGCATGGTTTGGGGAAGGGAGTGGTCTGAGGGAAATATACTGTAGATAGTTATTATATACGAATGGACAGATCACGCAGTTAAGTGTCCGGCCAGGGGAATCAGTGCAGCGCATGGTTTGGGGAAGGGAGTGGTCTGAGGGTAATATACTGTAGATATTTATTATATACTGAATGGACAGATCACGCAGTTAAGTGTCCGGCGAGGGGAATCAGTGAAGCGCATGGTTTGGGGAAGGGAGTGGTCTGAGGGTAATATAATGTAGATATTTATTATATACTGAATGTACTGATCACATAGTTAAGTGTCTGGCGAGGGGAATCAGTGCAGCGCATGGTTTGGGGAAGGGAGTGGTCTGAGGGTAATATACTCTAGATATTTATTATATACTGAATGCACTGATCACATAGTTAAGTGTCTGGCGAGGGGAATCAGTGCAGCGCATGGTTTGGAGAAGGGAGTGGTCTGAGCGTAATATACTGTAGATATTTATTATATACTGAATGGACAGATCACGCAGTTAAGTGTCCGGCCAGGGGAATCAGTGCAGCGCATGGTTTGGGGAAGGGAGTGGTCTGAGGGTAATATACTGTAGATATTTATTATATACTGAATGGACAGATCACGCAGTTAAGTGTCCGGCGAGGGGAATCAGTGCAGCGCATGGTTTGGGGAAGGGAGTGGTCTGAGGGTAATATACTGTAGATATTTATTATATACTGAATGGACAGATCAAGCAGTTAAGTGTCCGGCGAGGGGAATCAGTGAAGCGCATGGTTTGGGGAAGGGAGTGGTCTGAGGGTAATATAATGTAGATATTTATTATATACTGAATGTACTGATCACATAGTTAAGTGTCTGGCGAGGGGAATCAGTGCAGCGCATGGTTTGGGGAAGGGAGTGGCCTCAGGGTAATATACTGTAGATATTTATTATATACTGAATGGACTGATCACGCAGTTAAGTGTCCGGCGAGGGGAATCAGTGCAGCGCATGGTTTGGGGAAGGGAGTGGTCTGAGGGTAATATACTGTAGATATTTATTATATACTGAATGGACTGATCACATAGTTAAGTGTCTGGCGAGGGGAATAAGTGCAGCGCATGGTTTGGGGAAGGGAGTGGTCTGAGGGTAATATACTGTAGATATTTATTATATACTGAATGGACTGATCACACAGTTAAGTGTCCGGCGAGGGGAATCAGTGAAGCGCATGGTTTGGGGAAGGGAGTGGCCTCAGGGTAATATACTATAGATATTTATTATATACTGAATGGACTGATCACATAGTTAAGTGTCTGGCGAGGGGAATCAGTGCAGCGCATGGTTTGGGGAAGGGAGTGGTCTGAGGGTAATATACTGTAGATATTTATTATATACTGAATGGACAGATCACACAGTTAAGTGTCCGGCCAGGGGAATCAGTGCAGCGCATGGTTTGGGGAAGGGAGTGGTCTGAGGGTAATATACTGTAGATATTTATTATATACTGAATGGACAGATCACGCAGTTAAGTGTCTGGCGAGGGGAATCAGTGCAGCGCATGGTTTGGGGAAGGGAGTGGTCTGAGGGTAATATACTGTAGATATGTATTATATACTGAATGGACTGATCACATAGTTAAGTGTCCGGCGAGGGGAATCAGTGCAGCGCATGGTTTGGGGAAGGGAGTGGTCTGAGGGTAATATACTGTAGATATGTATTATATACTGAATGGACTGATCACATAGTTAAGTGTCCGGCCAGGGGAATCAGGTCAGCACCTAGTTTGGGGAAGGGAGTGGTCTGAGGGTAATATACTGTAGATATTTATTATATACTGAATGGACAGATCACGCAATTAAGTGTCCGGCGAGGGGAATCAGTGCAGCGCAAAGTTTGGTGAAGGGAGTGGTCTGAGGGTAATATTCTGTAGATATTCATGATATACTGAATGGACAGATCGCGCAGTTAAGTGTCCGGTGAGGGGAGCAGGTCAGCACATAGTTTGGGGAAGGGAGTGGTCTGAGGGTAATATACTGTAGATATTTATTATATACTGAATGGACTTATCACATAGTTAAGTGTCTGGCGAGGGGAATCAGTGCAGCGCATGGTTTGGGGAAGGGAGTGGTCTGAGGGTAATATACTCTAGATATTTATTATATACTGAATGGACTGATCACATAGTTAAGTGTCTGGCGAGGGGAATCAGTGCAGCGCATGGTTTGGGGAAGGGAGTGGTCTGAGGGTAATATACTCTAGATATTTATTATATACTGAATGCACTGATCACATAGTTAAGTGTCTGGCGAGGGGAATCAGTGCAGCGCATGGTTTGGAGAAGGGAGTGGTCTGAGCGTAATATACTGTAGATATTTATTATATACTGAATGGACAGATCACGCAGTTAAGTGTCCGGCCAGGGGAATCAGTGCAGCGCATGGTTTGGGGAAGGGAGTGGTCTGAGGGTAATATACTGTAGATATTTATTATATACTGAATGGACAGATCACGCAGTTAAGTGTCCGGCGAGGGGAATCAGTGCAGCGCATGGTTTGGGGAAGGGAGTGGTCTGAGGGTAATATTCTGGAGATATTTATTATATACTGAATGGACAGATCAAGCAGTTAAGTGTCCGGCGAGGGGAATCAGTGAAGCGCATGGTTTGGGGAAGGGAGTGGTCTGAGGGTAATATAATGTAGATATTTATTATATACTGAATGTACTGATCACATAGTTAAGTGTCTGGCGAGGGGAATCAGTGCAGCGCATGGTTTGGGGAAGGGAGTGGCCTCATGGTAATATACTGTAGATATTTATTATATACTGAATGGACTGATCACGCAGTTAAGTGTCCGGCGAGGGGAATCAGTGCAGCGCATGGTTTGGGGAAGGGAGTGGTCTGAGGGTAATATACTGTAGATATTTATTATATACTGAATGGACTGATCACATAGTTAAGTGTCTGGCGAGGGGAATCAGTGCAGCGCATGGTTTGGGGAAGGGAGTGGTCTGAGGGTAATATACTGTAGATATTTATTATATACTGAATGGACTGATCACACAGTTAAGTGTCCGGCGAGGGGAATCAGTGAAGCGCATGGTTTGGGGAAGGGAGTGGCCTCAGGGTAATATACTATAGATATTTATTATATACTGAATGGACTGATCACATAGTTAAGTGTCTGGCGAGGGGAATCAGTGCAGCGCATGGTTTGGGGAAGGGAGTGGTCTGAGGGTAATATACTGTAGATATTTATTATATACTGAATGGACTGAACACGCAGTTAAGTGTCCGGCGAGGGGAATCAGTGAAGCGCATGGTTTGGGGAAGGGAGTGGTCTGAGGGTAATATACTGTAGATATTTATTATATACTGAATGGACTGATCACGCAGTTAAGTGTCCGGCGAGGGGAATCAGTGCAGCGCATGGTTTGGGGAAGGGAGTGGTCTGAGGGTAATATTCTATAGATATTCATTATATACTGAATGGCAGATCACGCAGTTAAGTGTCCGGTGAGGGGAATATCACGCAGTTAAGTGTCCGGCGAGGGGAATCAGTGCAGCGCAAAGTTTGGGGAAGGGAGTGGTCTGAGGGTAATATTCTATAGATATTCATTATATACTGAATGGCAGATCACGCAGTTAAGTGTCCGGCGAGGGGAATCAGTGCAGCGCAAAGTTTGGGGAAGGGAGTGGTCTGAGGGTAATATACTGTAGATATTCATTATATACTGAATGAACAGATCACGCAGTTAAGTGTCCAGTGAGGGGAATCAGGTCAGCACATAGTTTGGGGAAGGGAGTGGTCTGAGGGTAATATACTGTAGATATTCATTATATACTGAGTGGACAGATCGTGCAGTTAAGTGTCCGGTGAGGGGAATCAGGTCAGCACATAGTTTGGGGAAGGGAGTGGTCTGAGGGTAATATAATGTAGATATTTATTATATACTGAATGGACTGATCACGCAGTTAAGTGTCCGGCGAGGGGAATCAGTGCAGCGCATGGTTTGGGGAAGGGAGTGGTCTAAGGGTAATATACTGTAGATATTTATTATATACTGAATGGACTGATCACATAGTTAAGTGTCTGGCGAGGGGAATCAGTGCAGCGCATGGTTTGGGGAAGGGAGTGGTCTGAGGGTAATATACTGTAGATATACATTATATACTGAATGGACTGATCACACAGTTAAGTGTCCGGCGAGGGGAATCAGTGAAGCACATGGTTTGGGGAAGGGAGTGGCCTCAGGGTAATATACTGTAGATATTTATTATATACTGAATGGACTGATCACATAGTTAAGTGTCTGGCGAGGGGAATCAGTGCAGCGCATGGTTTGGGGAAGGGAGTGGTCTGAGGGTAATATACTGTAGATATTTATTATATACTGAATGGACAGATCACACAGTTAAGTTTCCGGCCAGGGGAATCAGTGCAGCGCATGGTTTGGGGAAGGGAGTGGTCTGAGGGTAATATACTGTAGATATTTATTATATACTGAATGGACAGATCACGCAGTTAAGTGTCCGGCGAGGGGAATCAGTGCAGCGCATGGTTTGGGGAAGGGAGTGGTCTGAGGGTAATATACTGTTGATATTTATTATATACTGAATGGACAGATCACGCAGTTAAGTGTCCGGCGAGGGGAATCAGTGCAGCGCATGGTTTGGGGAAGGGAGTGGTCTGAGGGTAATATACTGTAGATATTTATTATATACTGAATGGACTTATCACATACTTTAGTGTCTGGTGAGGGGAATCAGTGCAGCGCATGGTTTGGGGAAGGGAGTGGTCTGAGGGTAATATACTCTAGATATTTATTATATACTGAATGGACTGATCACATAGTTAAGTGTCTGGCGAGGGGAATCAGTGCAGCGCATGGTTTGGGGAAGGGAGTGGTCTGAGGGAAATATACTGTAGATAGTTATTATATACGAATGGACAGATCACGCAGTTAAGTGTCCGGCCAGGGGAATCAGTGCAGCGCATGGTTTGGGGAAGGGAGTGGTCTGAGGGTAATATACTGTAGATATTTATTATATACTGAATGGACAGATCACGCAGTTAAGTGTCCGGCGAGGGGAATCAGTGGAGCGCATGGTTTGGGGAAGGGAGTGGTCTGAGGGTAATATAATGTAGATATTTATTATATACTGAATGTACTGATCACATAGTTAAGTGTCTGGCGAGGGGAATCAGTGCAGCGCATGGTTTGGGGAAGGGAGTGGTCTGAGGGTAATATACTCTAGATATTTATTATATACTGAATGCACTGATCACATAGTTAAGTGTCTGGCGAGGGGAATCAGTGCAGCGCATGGTTTGGAGAAGGGAGTGGTCTGAGCGTAATATACTGTAGATATTTATTATATACTGAATGGACAGATCACGCAGTTAAGTGTCCGGCCAGGGGAATCAGTGCAGCGCATGGTTTGGGGAAGGGAGTGGTCTGAGGGTAATATACTGTAGATATTTATTATATACTGAATGGACAGATCACGCAGTTAAGTGTCTGGCGAGGGGAATCAGTGCAGCGCATGGTTTGGGGAAGGGAGTGGTCTGAGGGTAATATACTGTTGATATTTATTATATACTGAATGGACAGATCACGCAGTTAAGTGTCCGGCGAGGGGAATCAGTGCAGCGCATGGTTTGGGGAAGGGAGTGGTCTGAGGGTAATATACTGTAGATATTTATTATATACTGAATGGACTTATCACATAGTTTAGTGTCTGGTGAGGGGAATCAGTGCAGCGCATGGTTTGGGGAAGGGAGTGGTCTGAGGGTAATATACTCTAGATATTTATTATATACTGAATGGACTGATCACATAGTTAAGTGTCTGGCGAGGGGAATCAGTGCAGCGCATGGTTTGGGGAAGGGAGTGGTCTGAGGGAAATATACTGTAGATAGTTATTATATACGAATGGACAGATCACGCAGTTAAGTGTCCGGCCAGGGGAATCAGTGCAGCGCATGGTTTGGGGAAGGGAGTGGTCTGAGGGTAATATACTGTAGATATTTATTATATACTGAATGGACAGATCACGCAGTTAAGTGTCCGGCGAGGGGAATCAGTGAAGCGCATGGTTTGGGGAAGGGAGTGGTCTGAGGGTAATATAATGTAGATATTTATTATATACTGAATGTACTGATCACATAGTTAAGTGTCTGGCGAGGGGAATCAGTGCAGCGCATGGTTTGGGGAAGGGAGTGGTCTGAGGGTAATATACTCTAGATATTTATTATATACTGAATGCACTGATCACATAGTTAAGTGTCTGGCGAGGGGAATCAGTGCAGCGCATGGTTTGGAGAAGGGAGTGGTCTGAGCGTAATATACTGTAGATATTTATTATATACTGAATGGACAGATCACGCAGTTAAGTGTCCGGCCAGGGGAATCAGTGCAGCGCATGGTTTGGGGAAGGGAGTGGTCTGAGGGTAATATACTGTAGATATTTATTATATACTGAATGGACAGATCACGCAGTTAAGTGTCCGGCGAGGGGAATCAGTGCAGCGCATGGTTTGGGGAAGGGAGTGGTCTGAGGGTAATATACTGTAGATATTTATTATATACTGAATGGACAGATCAAGCAGTTAAGTGTCCGGCGAGGGGAATCAGTGAAGCGCATGGTTTGGGGAAGGGAGTGGTCTGAGGGTAATATAATGTAGATATTTATTATATACTGAATGTACTGATCACATAGTTAAGTGTCTGGCGAGGGGAATCAGTGCAGCGCATGGTTTGGGGAAGGGAGTGGCCTCAGGGTAATATACTGTAGATATTTATTATATACTGAATGGACTGATCACGCAGTTAAGTGTCCGGCGAGGGGAATCAGTGCAGCGCATGGTTTGGGGAAGGGAGTGGTCTGAGGGTAATATACTGTAGATATTTATTATATACTGAATGGACTGATCACATAGTTAAGTGTCTGGCGAGGGGAATCAGTGCAGCGCATGGTTTGGGGAAGGGAGTGGTCTGAGGGTAATATACTGTAGATATTTATTATATACTGAATGGACTGATCACACAGTTAAGTGTCCGGCGAGGGGAATCAGTGAAGCGCATGGTTTGGGGAAGGGAGTGGCCTCAGGGTAATATACTATAGATATTTATTATATACTGAATGGACTGATCACATAGTTAAGTGTCTGGCGAGGGGAATCAGTGCAGCGCATGGTTTGGGGAAGGGAGTGGTCTGAGGGTAATATACTGTAGATATTTATTATATACTGAATGGACAGATCACACAGTTAAGTGTCCGGCCAGGGGAATCAGTGCAGCGCATGGTTTGGGGAAGGGAGTGGTCTGAGGGTAATATACTGTAGATATTTATTATATACTGAATGGACAGATCACGCAGTTAAGTGTCTGGCGAGGGGAATCAGTGCAGCGCATGGTTTGGGGAAGGGAGTGGTCTGAGGGTAATATACTGTAGATATGTATTATATACTGAATGGACTGATCACATAGTTAAGTGTCCGGCGAGGGGAATCAGTGCAGCGCATGGTTTGGGGAAGGGAGTGGTCTGAGGGTAATATACTGTAGATATGTATTATATACTGAATGGACTGATCACATAGTTAAGTGTCCGGCCAGGGGAATCAGGTCAGCACCTAGTTTGGGGAAGGGAGTGGTCTGAGGGTAATATACTGTAGATATTTATTATATACTGAATGGACAGATCACGCAATTAAGTGTCCGGCGAGGGGAATCAGTGCAGCGCAAAGTTTGGTGAAGGGAGTGGTCTGAGGGTAATATTCTGTAGATATTCATGATATACTGAATGGACAGATCGCGCAGTTAAGTGTCCGGTGAGGGGAGCAGGTCAGCACATAGTTTGGGGAAGGGAGTGGTCTGAGGGTAATATACTGTAGATATTTATTATATACTGAATGGACTTATCACATAGTTAAGTGTCTGGCGAGGGGAATCAGTGCAGCGCATGGTTTGGGGAAGGGAGTGGTCTGAGGGTAATATACTCTAGATATTTATTATATACTGAATGGACTGATCACATAGTTAAGTGTCTGGCGAGGGGAATCAGTGCAGCGCATGGTTTGGGGAAGGGAGTGGTCTGAGGGTAAAATACTGTAGATATTTATTATATACTGAATGGACAGATCACGCAGTTAAGTGTCCGGCCAGGGGAATCAGTGCAGCGCATGGTTTGGGGAAGGGAGTGGTCTGAGGGTAATATACTGTAGATATTTATTATATACTGAATGGACAGATCACGCAGTTAAGTGTCCGGCGAGGGGAATCAGTGCAGCGCATGGTTTGGGGAAGGGAGTGGTCTGAGGGTAATATAATGTAGATATTTATAATATACTGAATGTACTGATCACATAGTTAAGTGTCTGGCGAGGGGAATCAGTGCAGGGCATGGTTTGGGGAAGGGAGTGGTCTGAGAGTAATATACTCTAGATATTTATTATATACTGAATGGACTGATCACATAGTTAAGTGTCTGGCGAGGGGAATCAGTGCAGCGCATGGTTTGGGGAAGGGAGTGGTCTGAGGGTAATATACTGTAGATATTTATTATATACTGAATGGACAGATCACGCAGTTAAGTGTCCGGCCAGGGGAATCAGTGCAGCGCATGGTTTGGGGAAGGGAGTGGTATGAGGGTAATATACTGTAGATATTTATTATATACTGAATGGACAGATCACGCAGTTAAGTGTCCGGCGAGGGGAATCAGTGCAGCGCATGGTTTGGGGAAGGGAGTGGTCTGAGGGTAATATACTGTAGATATTTATTATATACTGAATGGACTGATCACATAGTTAAGTGTCTGGCGAGGGGAATCAGTGCAGCGCATGGTTTGGGGAAGGGAGTGGTCTGAGGGTAATATACTGTAGATATTTATTATATACTGAATGGACTGATCACATAGTTAAGTGTCTGGCGAGGGGAATCAGTGCAGCGCATGGTTTGGGGAAGGGAGTGGTCTGAGGGTAATATACTGTAGATATTTATTATATACTGAATGGACTGATCACGCAGTTAAGTGTCCGGCGAGGGGAATCAGTGCAGCGCATGGTTTGGGGAAGGGAGTGGTCTGAGGGTAATATACTGTAGATATTTATTATATACTGAATGGACTGATCACACAGTTAAGTGTCCGGCGAGGGGAATCAGTGCAGCGCATGGTTTGGGGAAGGGAGTGGTCTGAGGGTAATATACTGTAGATATTTATTATATACTGAATGGACTGATCACATAGTTAAGTGTCTGGCGAGGGGAATCAGTGCAGCGCATGGTTTGGGGAAGGGAGTGGTCTGAGGGTAATATACTGTAGATATTTATTATATACTGAATGGACTGATCACGCAGTTAAGTGTCCGGCGAGGGGAATCAGTGCAGCGCATGGTTTGGGGAAGGGAGTGGTCTGAGGGTAATATACTCTAGATATTTATTATATACTGAATGGACTGATCACGCAGTTAAGTGTCCGGCGAGGGGAATCAGTGCAGCGTATGATTTGGGGAAGGGAGTGGTCTGAGGGTAATATACTGTAGATATGTATTATATACTGAATGGACTGATCACATAGTTAAGTGTCCGGTGAGGGGAATCAGTGCAGCGCATGGTTTGGGGAAGGGAGTGTTCTGAGGGTAATATACTGTAGATATTCATTATATACTGAATGGACAGATCACGCAGTTAAGTGTCCGGCGAGGGGAATCAGTGCAGCGCAAAGTTTGGGGAAGGGAGTGGTCTGAGGGTCATATTCTGTAGATATTCATTATATACTGAATGGAAAGATCGCGCAGTTAAGTGTCCGGCGAGGGGAATCAGTGAAGCGCATGGTTTGGGGAAGGGAGTGGCCTCAGGGTAATATACTGTAGATATTTATTATATACTGAATGGACTGATCACATAGTTAAGTGTCTGGCGAGGGGAATCAGTGCAGCGCATGGTTTGGGGAAGGGAGTGGTCTGAGGGTAATATACTCTAGATATTTATTATATACTGAATGGACTGATCACGCAGTTAAGTGTCCGGCGAGGGGAATCAGTGGAGCGTATGGTTTGGGGAAGGGAGTGGTCTGAGGGTAATATACTGTAGATATGTATTATATACTGAATGGACTGATCACATAGTTAAGTGTCCGGTGAGGGGAATCAGTGCAGCGCATGGTTTGGGGAAGGGAGTGCTCTGAGGGTAATATACTGTAGATATTCATTATATACTGAATGGACAGATCACGCAGTTAAGTGTCCGGCGAGGGGAATCAGTGCAGCGCAAAGTTTGGGGAAGGGAGTGGTCTGAGGGTAATATTCTGTAGATATTCATTATATACTGAATGGAAAGATCGCGCAGTTAAGTGTCCGGCGAGGGGAATCAGTGAAGCGCATGGTTTGGGGAAGGGAGTGGCCTCAGGGTAATATACTGTAGATATTTATTATATACTGAATGGACTGATCACACAGTTAAGTGTCCGGCGAGGGGAATCAATGAAGCTCATGGTTTGGGGAAGGGAGTGTTCTGAGGGTAATATACTGTAGATATTCAATATATACTGAATGGACAGATCACGCAGTTAAGTGTCCGGCGAGGGGAATCAGTGCAGCGCAAAGTTTGGGGAAGGGAGTGGTCTGAGGGTAATATTCTGTAGATATTCATTATATACTAAATGGAAAGATCGTGCAGTTAAGTGTCCGGTGAGGGGAATCAGGTCAGCACCTAGTTTGGGGAAGGGAGTGGTCTGAGGGTAATATACTGTAGATATTTATTATATACTGAATGGACAGATCACGCAGTTAAGTGTCCGGCGAGGGGAATCAGTGCAGGGCAAAGTTTGGGGAAGGGAGTGGTCTGAGGGTAATATTCTGTAGATATTCATTATATACTGAATGGACAGATCGCGCAGTTAAGTGTCCGGCGAGGGGAATCAGTGCAGCGCAAAGTTTGGGGAAGGGAGTGGTCTGAGGGTAATATACTGTAGATATTTATTATATACTGAATGGACTTATCACGCAGTTAAGTGTCCGGCGAGGGGAATCAGTGCAGCGCATGGTTTGGGGAAGGGAGTGGTCTGAGGGTAATATACTGTAGATATTTATTATATACTGAATGGACTTATCACATAGTTTAGTGTCTGGTGAGGGGAATCAGTGCAGCGCATGGTTTGGGGAAGGGAGTGGTCTGAGGGTAATATACTCTAGATATTTATTATATACTGAATGGACTGATCACATAGTTAAGTGTCTGGCGAGGGGAATCAGTGCAGCGCATGGTTTGGGGAAGGGAGTGGTCTGAGGGTAATATACTGTAGATATTTATTATATACTGAATGGACAGATCACGCAGTTAAGTGTCCGGCCAGGGGAATCAGTGCAGTGCATGGTTTGGGGAAGGGAGTGGTCTGAGGATAATATACTGTAGATATTTATTATATACTGAATGGACTGATCACATAGTTAAGTGTCTGGCGAGGGGAATCAGTGCAGCGCATGGTTTGGGGAAGGGAATGGTCTGAGGGTAATATACTGTAGATATTTATTATATACTGAATGGACTGATCACGCAGTTAAGTGTCCGGCGAGGGGAATCAGTGAAGCGCATGGTTTGGGGAAGGGAGAGGCCTCAGGGTAATATACTGTAGATATTTATTATATACTGAATGGACTGATCACACAGTTAAGTGTCTGGCGAGGGGAATCAGTGCAGCGCATGGGTTGGGGAAGGGAGTGGTCTGAGGGTAATATACTGTAGATATTTATTATATACTGAATGGACTGATCACACAGTTAAGTGTCCGGCGAGGGGAATCAGTGCAGCGCATCGTTTGGGGAAGGGAGTGGTCTGAGGGTAATATACTGTAGATATGTATTATATACTGAATGGACTGAACACATAGTTAAGTGTCCGGCGAGGGGAATCAGTGAAGCTCATGGTTTGGGGAAGGGAGTGTTCTGAGGGTAATATACTGTAGATATTCATTATATACTGAATGGCAGATCACGCAGTTAAGTGTCCAGCGAGGGGAATCAGTGCAGCGCAAAGTTTGGGGAAGGGAGTGGTCTGAGGGTAATATACTGTAGATATTCATTATATACTGAATGGACAGATCACGCAGTTAAGTGTCCGGCGAGGGGAATCAGTGCAGCGCAAAGTTTGGGGAAGGGAGTGGTCTGAGGGTAATATTCTGTAGATATTCATTATATACTGAATGGACAGATCGTGCAGTCAAGTGTCCGGTGAGGGGGATCAGGTCAGCACATAGTTTGGGGAAGGGAGTGGTCTGAGGGTAATATACTGTAGATATTTATTATATACTGAATGGACTTATCACATAGTTAAGTGTCTGGCGAGGAGAATCAGTGCAGCGCATGGTTTGGGGAAGGGAGTGGTCTGAGGGTAATATACTCTAGATATTTATTATTAACTGAATGGACTGATCACATAGTTAAGTGTCTGGCGAGGGGAATCAGTGCAGCGCATGGTTTGGGGAAGGGGGTGGTCTGAGGGTAATATACTGTAGATATTTATTATATACTGAATGGACAGATCACGCAGTTAAGTGTCCAGCCAGGGGAATCAGTGCAGCGCATGGTTTGGGGAAGGGAGTGGTCTGAGGGTAATATACTGTAGATATTTTTTATATACTGAATGGACAGATCACGCAGTTAAGTGTCTGGCGAGGGGAATCAGTGCAGCGCATGGTTTGGGGAAGGGAGTGGTCTGAGGGTAATATACTGTAGATATTTATTATATACTGAATGGACAGATCACGCAGTTAAGTGTCTGGCCAGGGGAATCAGTGCAGCGCATGGTTTGGGGAAGGGAGTGGTCTGAGGGTAATATACTTTAGATATTTATTATATACTGAATGTACTGATCACATAGTTAACTGTCTGGCGAGGGGAATCAGTGCAGCGCATGGTTTGGGGAAGGGAGTGGTCTGAGGGTAATATACTGTAGATATTTATTATATACTGAATGGACTGATCACATAGTTAAGTGTCCGGCCAGGGGAATCAGTGCAGCGCATGGTTTGGAGAAGGGAGTGGTCTGAGGGTAATATACTGTAGATATTTATTATATACTGAATGGACAGATCACGCAGTTAAGTGTCCGGCGAGGGGAATCAGTGCAGCGCATGGTTTGGGGAAGGGAGTGGTCTGAGGGTAATATACTGTTGATATTTATTATATACTGAATGGACAGATCACGCAGTTAAGTGTCCAGCGAGGGGAATCAGTGCAGCGCATGGTTTGGGGAAGGGAGTGGTCTGAGGGTAATATAATGTAGATATTTATTATATACTGAATGTACTGATCACATAGTTAAGTGTCTGGCGAGGGGAATCAGTGCAGCGCATGGTTTGGGGAAGGGAGTGGCCTCAGGGTAATATACTGTAGATATTTATTATATACTGAATGGACTGATCACGCAGTTAAGTGTCCGGCGAGGGGAATCAGTGCAGCGCATGGTTTGGGGAAGGGAGTGGTCTGAGGGTAATATACTGTAGATATTTATTATATACTGAATGGACTGATCACATAGTTAAGTGTCTGGCGAGGGGAATCAGTGCAGCGCATGGTTTGGGGAAGGGAGTGGTCTGAGGGTAATATACTGTAGATATTTATTATATACTGAATGGTCTGATCACACAGTTAAGTGTCCGGCGAGGGGAATCAGTAAAGCGCATGGTTTGGGGAAGGGAGTGGCCTCAGGGTAATATACTGTAGATATTTATTATATACTGAATGGACAGATCGTGCAGTTAAGTGTCCGGTGAGGGGAATCAGGTCAGCACATAGTTTGGGGAAGGGAGTGGTCAGAGGGTAATATACTCTAGATATTTATTATATACTGAATGGACTGATCACATAGTTAAGTGTCTGGCGAGGGGAATCAGTGCAGCGCACGGTTTGGGGAAGGGAGTGGTCAGAGGGTAATATACTGTAGATATTTATTATATACTGAATGGACAGATCACGCAGTTAAGTGTCCGGCCAGGGGATTCAGTGCAGCGCATGGTTTGGGGAAGGGAGTGGTCTGAGGGTAATATACTGTAGATATTTATTATATACTGAATGGACAGATCACGCAGTTAAGTGTCCGGCAAGGGGAATCAGTGCAGCGCATGGTTTGGGGAAGGGAGTGGTCTGAGGGTAATATAATGTAGATATTTATTATATACTGAATGTACTGATCACACAGTTAAGTGTCTGGCGAGGGGAAGCAGTGCAGTGCATGGTTTGGGGAAGGGAGTGGTCTGAGGGTAATATACTCTAGATATTTATTATATACTGAATGTACTGATCACATAGTTAAGTGTCTGGCGAGGGGAATCGGTGCAGCGCATGGTTTGGGGAAGGGAGTGGTCTGAGGGTAATATACTGTAGATATTTATTATATACTGAATGGACAGATCACGCAGTTAAGTGTCCGGCGAGGGGAATCAGTGCAGCGCATGGTTTGGGGAAGGGAGTGGTCTGAGGGTAATATAATGTAGATATTTATTATATACTGAATGTACTGATCACATAGTTAAGTGTCTGGCGAGGGGAATCAGTGCAGCGCATGGTTTGGGGAAGGGAGTGGCCTCAGGGTAATATACTGTAGATATTTATTATATACTGAATGGACTGATCACGCAGTTAAGTGTCCGGCGAGGGGAATCAGTGCAGCGCATGGTTTGGGGAAGGGAGTGGTCTGAGGGTAATATACTGTAGATATTTATTATATACTGAATGGCCTGATCACATAGTTAAGTGTCTGGCGAGGGGAATCAGTGCAGCGCATGGTTTGGGGAAGGGAGTGGTCTGAGGGTAATATACTGTAGATATTTATTATATACTGAATGGACTGATCACACAGTTAAGTGTCCGGCGAGGGGAATCAGTGAAGCGCATGGTTTGGGGAAGGGAGTGGCCTCAGGGTAATATACTGTAGATATTTATTATATACTGAATGGACTGATCACATAGTTAAGTGTCTGGCGAGGGGAATCAGTGCAGTGCATGGTTTGGGGAAGGGTGTGGTCTGAGGGTAATATAATGTAGATATTTATTATATACTGAATGTACTGATCACATAGTTAAGTGTCTGGCGAGGGGAATCAGTGCAGCGCATGGTTTGGGGAAGGGAGTGGTCTGAGGGTAATATACTCTAGATATTTATTATATACTGAATGCACTGATCACATAGTTAAGTGTCTGGCGAGGGGAATCAGTGCAGCGCATGGTTTGGAGAAGGGAGTGGTCTGAGCGTAATATACTGTAGATATTTATTATATACTGAATGGACTGATCACATAGTTAAGTGTCCGGCCAGGGGAATCAGTGCAGCGCATGGTTTGGGGAAGGGAGTGGTCTGAGGGTAATATACTGTAGATATTTATTATATACTGAATGGACAGATCACGCAGTTAAGTGTCCGGCGAGGGGAATCAGTGCAGCGCATGGTTTGGGGAAGGGAGTGGTCTGAGGGTAATATACTGTTGATATTTATTATATACTGAATGGACAGATCACGCAGTTAAGTGTCCAGCGAGGGGAATCAGTGCAGCGCATGGTTTGAGGAAGGGAGTGGTCTGAGGGTAATATAATGTAGATATTTATTATATACTGAATGTACTGATCACATAGTTAAGTGTCTGGCGAGGGGAATCAGTGCAGCGCATGGTTTGGGGAAGGGAGTGGCCTCAGGGTAATATACTGTAGATATTTATTATATACTGAATGGACTGATCACGCAGTTAAGTGTCCGGCGAGGGGAATCAGTGCAGCGCATGGTTTGGGGAAGGGAGTGGTCTGAGGGTAATATACTGTAGATATTTATTATATACTGAATGGACTGATCACATAGTTAAGTGTCTGGCGAGGGGAATCAGTGCAGCGCATGGTTTGGGGAAGGGAGTGGTCTGAGGGTAATATACTGTAGATATTTATTATATACTGAATGGACTGATCACACAGTTAAGTGTCCGGATAGGGGAATCAGTAAAGCGCATGGTTTGGGGAAGGGAGTGGCCTCAGGGTAATATACTGTAGATATTTATTATATACTGAATGGACAGATCGTGCAGTTAAGTGTCCGGTGAGGGGAATCAGGTCAGCACATAGTTTGGGGAAGGGAGTGGTCAGAGGGTAATATACTCTAGATATTTATTATATACTGAATGGACTGATCACATAGTTAAGTGTCTGGCGAGGGGAATCAGTGCAGCGCATGGTTTGGGGAAGGGAGTGGTCTGAGGGTAATATACTGTAGATATTTATTATATACTGACTGGACAGATCACGCAGTTAAGTGTCCGGCCAGGGGAATCAGTGCAGCGCATGGTTTGGGGAAGGGAGTGGTCTGAGGGTAATATACTGTAGATATTTATTATATACTGAATGGACAGATCACGCAGTTAAGTGTCCGGCGAGGGGAATCAGTGCAGCGCATGGTTTGGGGAAGGGAGTGGTCTGAGGGTAATATAATGTAGATATTTATTATATACTGAATGTACTGATCACATAGTTAAGTGTCTGGCGAGGGGAATCAGTGCAGTGCATGGTTTGGGGAAGGGAGTGGTCTGAGGGTAATATACTCTAGATATTTATTATATACTGAATGTACTGATCACATAGTTAAGTGTCTGGCGAGGGGAATCGGTGCAGCGCATGATTTGGGGAAGGGAGTGGTCTGAGGGTAATATACTGTAGATATTTATTATATACTGAATGGACAGATCACGCAGTTAAGTGTCCGGCGAGGGGAATCAGTGCAGCGCATGGTTTGGGGAAGGGAGTGGTCTGAGGGTAATATAATGTAGATATTTATTATATACTGAATGTACTGATCACATAGTTAAGTGTCTGGCGAGGGGAATCAGTGCAGCGCATGGTTTGGGGAAGGGAGTGGCCTCAGGGTAATATACTGTAGATATTTATTATATACTGAATGGACTAATCACGCAGTTAAGTGTCCGGCGAGGGGAATCAGTGCAGCGCATGGTTTGGGGATGGGAGTGGTCTGAGGGTAATATACTGTAGATATTTATTATATACTGAATGGACTGATCACGCAGTTAAGTGTCCGGCGAGGGGAATCAGTGCAGCGCATGGTTTGGGGAAGGGAGTGGTCTGAGGGTAATATACTGTAGATATTTATTATATACTGAATGGACTGATCACACAGTTAAGTGTCCGGCGAGGGGAATCAGTGAAGCGCATGGTTTGGGGAGGGGAGTGGCCTCAGGGTAATATACTGTAGATATTTATTATATACTGAATGGACTGATCACATAGTTAAGTGTCCGGCGAGGGGAATCAGTGCAGCGCATGGTTTGGGGAAGGGAGTGGTCTGAGGGTAATATACTGTAGATATTTATTATATACTGAATGGACAGATCACACAGTTAAGTGTCCGGCCAGGGGAATCAGTGCAGCGCATGGTTTGGGGAAGGGAGTGGTCTGAGGGTAATATACTGTAGATATTTATTATATACTGAATGGACAGATCACGCAGTTAAGTGTCCGGCGAGGGGAATCAGTGCAGCGCATGGTTTGGGGAAGGGAGTGGTCTGAGGGTAATATACTGTTGATATTTATTATATACTGAATGGACAGATCACGCAGTTAAGTGTCCGGCGAGGGGAATCAGTGAAGCGCATGGTTTGGGGAAGGGAGTGGTCTGAGGGTAATATACTGTAGATATTTATTATATACTGAATGGACTTATCACGCAGTTAAGTGTCCGGCGAGGGGAATCAGTGAAGCGCATGGTTTGGGGCAGGGAGTGGTCTGAGGGTAATATACTGCAGATATTTATTATATACTGAATGGACTGATCACGCAGTTAAGTGTCCGGCGAGGGGAATCAGTGCAGCGCATAGTTTGGGGGAAGGAAGTGGTCTGAGGGTAATATACTGCAGATATTTATTATATACTGAATGGACTGATCACGCAGTTAAGTGTCCGGCGAGGGGAATCAGTGCAGCGCATGGTTTGGGGAAGGGAGTGGTCTGAGGGTAATATACTGTAGATATTTATTATATACTGAATGGACTGATCACGCAGTTAAGTGTCCGGCGAGGGGAATCAGTGAAGCGCATGGTTTGGGGAAGGGAGTGGTCTGAGGGTAATATACTGTAGATATTTATTATATACTGAATGGACTGATCACGCAGTTAAGTGTCCGGCGAGGGGAATCAGTGAAGCGCATGGTTTGGGGAAGGGAGTGGTCTGAGGGTAATATACTCTAGATATTTATTATATACTGAATGGACTGATCACATAGTTAAGTGTCTGGCGAGGGGAATCAGTGCAGCGCATTGTTTGGGGAAGGGAGTGGTCTGAGGGTAATATACTGTAGATATTTATTATATACTGAATGGACAGATCATGCAGTAAAGTGTCCGGCCAGGGGAATCAGTGCAGCGCATGGTTTGGGGAAGGGAGTGGTCTGAGGGTAATATACTGTAGATATTTATTATATACTGAATGGACAGATCACGCAGTTAAGTGTCCGGCGAGGGGAATCAGTGCAGCGCATGGTTTGGGGAAGGGAGTGGTCTGAGGGTACTATACTGTAGATATTTATTATATACTGAATGTACTGATCACATAGTTAGGTGTCTGGCGAGGGGAATCAGTGCAGCGCATGGTTTGGGGAAGGGAGTGGTCTGAGGGTAATATACTGTAGATATTTATTATATACTGAATGGACAGATCACGCAGTTAAGTGTCCGGCCAGGGGAATCAGTGCAGCGCATGGTTTGGGGAAGGGAGTGGTCTGAGGGTAATATACTGTAGATATTTATTATATACTGAATGGACAGATCACGCAGTTAAGTGTCCGGCGAGGGGAATCAGTGCAGCGCATGGTTTGGGGAAGGGAGTGGTCTGAGGGTAATATAATGTAGATATTTATTGTATACTGAATAGACTGATCACATAGTTAAGTGTCTGGCGAGGGCAATCAGTGCAGCGCATGGTTTGGGGAAGGGAGTGGTCTGAGGGTAATATACTGTAGATATTTATTATATACTGAATGGACTGATCACGCAGTTAAGTGTCCGGCGAGGGGAATCAGTGAAGCGCATGGTTTGGGGAAGGGAGTGGCCTCAGGGTAATATACTGTAGATATTTATTATATACTGAATGGACTGATCACGCAGTTAAGTGTCCGGCGAGGGGAATCAGTGCAGCGCATGGTTTGGGGAAGGGAGTGGTCTGAGGGTAATATACTGTAGATATTTATTATATACTGAATGGACTGATCACATAGTTAAGTGTCTAGCGAGGGGAATCAGTGCAGCGCATGGTTTGGGGAAGGGAGTGGTCTGAGGGTAATATACTGTAGATATTTATTATATACTGAATGGACTGATCACGCAGTTAAGTGTCCGGCGAGCGGAATCAGTGAAGCGCATGGTTTGGGGAAGGGAGTGGCCTCAGGGTAATATACTGTAGATATTTATTATATACTGAATGGACTGATCACATAGTTAAGTGTCTGGCGAGGGGAATCAGTGCAGTGCATGGTTTGGGGAAGGGTGTGGTCTGAGGGTCATATAATGTAGATATTTATTATATACTGAATGTACTGATCACATAGTTAAGTGTCTGGCGAGGGGAATCAGTGCAGCGCATGGTTTGGGGAAGGGAGTGGTCTGAGGGTAATATACTCTAGATATTTATTATATACTGAATGCACTGATCACATAGTTAAGTGTCTGGCGAGGGGAATCAGTGCAGCACATGGTTTGGAGAAGGGAGTGGTCTGAGCGTAATATACTGTAGATATTTATTATATACTGAATGGACTGATCACATAGTTAAGTGTCCGGCCAGGGGAATCAGTGCAGCGCATGGTTTGGGGAAGGGAGTGGTCTGAGGGTAATATACTGTAGATATTTATTATATACTGAATGGACAGATCACGCAGTTAAGTGTCCGGCGAGGGGAATCAGTGCAGCGCATGGTTTGGGGAAGGGAGTGGTCTGAGGGTAATATACTGTTGATATTTATTATATACTGAATGGACAGATCACGCAGTTAAGTGTCCAGCGAGGGGAATCAGTGCAGCGCATGGTTTGAGGAAGGGAGTGGTCTGAGGGTAATATAATGTAGATATTTATTATATACTGAATGTACTGATCACATAGTTAAGTGTCTGGCGAGGGGAATCAGTGCAGCGCATGGTTTGGGGAAGGGAGTGGCCTCAGGGTAATATACTGTAGATATTTATTATATACTGAATGGACTGATCACGCAGTTAAGTGTCCGGCGAGGGGAATCAGTGCAGCGCATGGTTTGGGGAAGGGAGTGGTCTGAGGGTAATATACTGTAGATATTTATTATATACTGAATGGACTGATCACATAGTTAAGTGTCTGGCGAGGGGAATCAGTGCAGCGCATGGTTTGGGGAAGGGAGTGGTCTGAGGGTAATATACTGTAGATATTTATTATATACTGAATGGACTGATCACACAGTTAAGTGTCCGGATAGGGGAATCAGTAAAGCGCATGGTTTGGGGAAGGGAGTGGCCTCAGGGTAATATACTGTAGATATTTATTATATACTGAATGGACAGATCGTGCAGTTAAGTGTCCGGTGAGGGGAATCAGGTCAGCACATAGTTTGGGGAAGGGAGTGGTCAGAGGGTAATATACTCTAGATATTTATTATATACTGAATGGACTGATCACATAGTTAAGTGTCTGGCGAGGGGAATCAGTGCAGCGCATGGTTTGGGGAAGGGAGTGGTCTGAGGGTAATATACTGTAGATATTTATTATATACTGACTGGACAGATCACGCAGTTAAGTGTCCGGCCAGGGGAATCAGTGCAGCGCATGGTTTGGGGAAGGGAGTGGTCTGAGGGTAATATACTGTAGATATTTATTATATACTGAATGGACAGATCACGCAGTTAAGTGTCCGGCGAGGGGAATCAGTGCAGCGCATGGTTTGGGGAAGGGAGTGGTCTGAGGGTAATATAATGTTGATATTTATTATATACTGAATGTACTGATCACATAGTTAAGTGTCTGGCGAGGGGAATCAGTGCAGTGCATGGTTTGGGGAAGGGAGTGGTCTGAGGGTAATATACTCTAGATATTTATTATATACTGAATGTACTGATCACATAGTTAAGTGTCTGGCGAGGGGAATCGGTGCAGCGCATGATTTGGGGAAGGGAGTGGTCTGAGGGTAATATACTGTAGATATTTATTATATACTGAATGGACAGATCACGCAGTTAAGTGTCCGGCGAGGGGAATCAGTGCAGCGCATGGTTTGGGGAAGGGAGTGGTCTGAGGGTAATATAATGTAGATATTTATTATATACTGAATGTACTGATCACATAGTTAAGTGTCTGGCGAGGGGAATCAGTGCAGCGCATGGTTTGGGGAAGGGAGTGGCCTCAGGGTAATATACTGTAGATATTTATTATATACTGAATGGAATAATCACGCAGTTAAGTGTCCGGCGAGGGGAATCAGTGCAGCGCATGGTTTGGGGATGGGAGTGGTCTGAGGGTAATATACTGTAGATATTTATTATATACTGAATGGACTGATCACGCAGTTAAGTGTCCGGCGAGGGGAATCAGTGCAGCGCATGGTTTGGGGAAGGGAGTGGTCTGAGGGTAATATACTGTAGATATTTATTATATACTGAATGGACTGATCACACAGTTAAGTGTCCGGCGAGGGGAATCAGTGAAGCGCATGGTTTGGGGAGGGGAGTGGCCTCAGGGTAATATACTGTAGATATTTATTATATACTGAATGGACTGATCACATAGTTAAGTGTCCGGCGAGGGGAATCAGTGCAGCGCATGGTTTGGGGAAGGGAGTGGTCTGAGGGTAATATACTGTAGATATTTATTATATACTGAATGGACAGATCACACAGTTAAGTGTCCGGCCAGGGGAATCAGTGCAGCGCATGGTTTGGGGAAGGGAGTGGTCTGAGGGTAATATACTGTAGATATTTATTATATACTGAATGGACAGATCACGCAGTTAAGTGTCCGGCGAGGGGAATCAGTGCAGCGCATGGTTTGGGGAAGGGAGTGGTCTGAGGGTAATATACTGTTGATATTTATTATATACTGAATGGACAGATCACGCAGTTAAGTGTCCGGCGAGGGGAATCAGTGAAGCGCATGGTTTGTGGAAGGGAGTGGTCTGAGGGTAATATACTGTAGATATTTATTATATACTGAATGGACTTATCACGCAGTTAAGTGTCCGGCGAGGGGAATCAGCGAAGCGCATGGTTTGGGGCAGGGAGTGGTCTGAGGGTAATATACTGCAGATATTTATTATATACTGAATGGACTGATCACGCAGTTAAGTGTCCGGCGAGGGGAATCAGTGCAGCGCATAGTTTGGGGGAAGGAAGTGGTCTGAGGGTAATATACTGCAGATATTTATTATATACTGAATGGACTGATCACGCAGTTAAGTGTCCGGCGAGGGGAATCAGTGCAGCGCATGGTTTGGGGAAGGGAGTGGTCTGAGGGTAATATACTGTAGATATTTATTATATACTGAATGGACTGATCACGCAGTTAAGTGTCCGGCGAGGGGAATCAGTGAAGCGCATGGTTTGGGGAAGGGAGTGGTCTGAGGGTAATATACTGTAGATATTTATTATATACTGAATGGACTGATCACGCAGTTAAGTGTCCGGCGAGGGGAATCAGTGAAGCGCATGGTTTGGGGAAGGGAGTGGTCTGAGGGTAATATACTCTAGATATTTATTATATACTGAATGGACTGATCACATAGTTAAGTGTCTGGCGAGGGGAATCAGTGCAGCGCATTGTTTGGGGAAGGGAGTGGTCTGAGGGTAATATACTGTAGATATTTATTATATACTGAATGGACAGATCATGCAGTTAAGTGTCCGGCCAGGGGAATCAGTGCAGCGCATGGTTTGGGGAAGGGAGTGGTCTGAGGGTAATATACTGTAGATATTTATTATATACTGAATGGACAGATCACGCAGTTAAGTGTCCGGCGAGGGGAATCAGTGCAGCGCATGGTTTGGGGAAGGGAGTGGTCTGAGGGTACTATACTGTAGATATTTATTATATACTGAATGTACTGATCACATAGTTAAGTGTCTGGCGAGGGGAATCAGTGCAGCGCATGGTTTGGGGAAGGGAGTGGTCTGAGGGTAATATACTGTAGATATTTATTATATACTGAATGGACAGATCACGCAGTTAAGTGTCCGGCGAGGGGAATCAGTGCAGCGCATGGTTTGGGGAAGGGAGTGGTCTGAGGGTAATATACTGTAGATATTTATTGTA
Source organism: Ambystoma mexicanum (assembly GCF_040938575.1). NCBI lineage: Eukaryota > Metazoa > Chordata > Amphibia > Caudata > Ambystomatidae > Ambystoma > Ambystoma mexicanum. The sequence goes on from NC_090935.1 coordinate 24,342,439, forward strand.
TACTGAATAGACTGATCACATAGTTAAGTGTCTGGCGAGGGCAATCAGTGCAGCGCATGGTTTGGGGAAGGGAGTGGTCTGAGGGTAATATACTGTAGATATTTATTATATACTGAATGGACTGATCACGCAGTTAAGTGTCCGGCGAGGGGAATCAGTGAAGCGCATGGTTTGGGGAAGGGAGTGGCCTCAGGGTAATATACTGTAGATATTTATTATATACTGAATGGACTGATCACATAGTTAAGTGTCTGGCGAGGGGAATCAGTGCAGCGCATGGTTTGGGGAAGGGAGTGGTCTTAGGGTAATATACTGTAGATATTTAATATATACTGAATGGACAGATCACACAGTTAAGTGTCCGGCCAGGGGAATCAGTGCAGCGCATGGTTTGGGGAAGGGAGTGGTCTGAGGGTAATATACTGTAGATATTTATTATATACTGAATGGACAGATCACGCAGTTAAGTGTCCGGCGAGGGGAATCAGTGCAGTGCAAAGTTTGGGGAAGGGAGTGGTCTGAGGGTAATATTCTGTAGATATTCATTATATACTGAATGGAAAGATCGCGCAGTTAAGTGTCCGGTGAGGGGAATCAGGTCAGCACCTAGTTTGGGGAAGGGAGTGGTCTGAGGGTAATATACTGTAAATATTTATTATATACTGAAGGGACAGATCACGCAGTTAAGTGTCCGGCGAGGGGAATCAGTGCAGCGCAAAGTTTGGGGAAGGGAGTGGTCTGAGGGTAATATTCTATAGATATTCATTATATACTGAATGGCAGATCACGCAGTTAAGTGTTCGGCGAGGGGAATCAGTGCAGCGCAAAGTTTGGGGAAGGGAGTGGTCTGAGGGTAATATACTGTAGATATTCATTATATACTGAATGGACAGATCACGCAGTTAAGTGTCCGGTGAGGGGAATCAGGTCAGCACATAGTTTGGGGAAGGGAGTGGTCTGAGGGTAATATACTGTAGATATTTATTATATACTGAATGGACAGATCACGCAGTTAAGTGTCCGGCCAGGGGAATCAGTGCAGCTCATGGTTTGGGGAAGGGAGTGGTCTGAGGGTAATATACTGTAGATATTTATTATATACTGAATGGACAGATCACGCAGTTAAGTGTCTGGCGAGGGGAATCAGTGCAGCGCATGGTTTGGGGAAGGGAGTGGTCTGAGGGTAATATACTGTAGATATTTATTATATACTGAATGGACTGATCACATAGTTAAGTGTCCGGCGAGGGGAATCAGTGCAGCGCATGGTTTGGGGAAGGGAGTGGTCTGAGGGTAATAGACTGTAGATATTTATTATATACTGAATGGACAGATCACGCAGTTAAGTATCCGGCGAGGGGAATCAGTGCAGCGCATGGTTTGGGGAAGGGAGTGGTCTGAGGGTAATATACTATTGATATTTATTATATACTGAATGGACAGATCACGCAGTTAAGTGTCCGGCGAGGGGAATCAGTGCAGCGCATGGTTTGGGGAAGGGAGGTGTCTGAGGGTAATATAATGTAGATATTTATTATATACTGAATGTACTGATCACATAGTTAAGTGTCTGGCGAGGGGAATCAGTGCAGCGCATGGTTTGGGGAAGGGAGTGGCCTCAGGGTAATATACTGTAGATATTTATTATATACTGAATGGACTGATCACGCAGTTAAGTGTCCAGCGAGGGGAATCAGTGCAGCGCATGGTTTGGGGAAGGGAGTGGTCTGAGGGTAATATACTGTAGATATTTATTATATACTGAATGGACTGATCACATAGTTAAGTGTCTGGCGAGGGGAATCAGTGCAGCGCATGGTTTGGGGAAGGGAGTGGCCTCAGGGTAATATTCTGTAGATATTTATTATATACTGAATGGACAGATCGTGCAGTTAAGTGTCCGGCGAGGGGAATCAGGTCAGCACATAGTTTGGGGAAGGGAGTGGTCTGAGGGTAATATACTGTAGATATTTATTATATACTGAATGGACTGATCACACAGTTAAGTGGCCGGCGAGGGGAATCAGTGAAGCGCATGGTTTGGGGAAGGGAGTGGCCTCTGGGTAATATACTGTAGATATTTATTATATACTGAATGGACAGATCGTGCAGTTAAGTGTCCGGTGAGGGGAATCAGGTCAGCACATAGTTTGGGGAAGGGAGTGGTCTGAGGGTAATATAATGTAGATATTTATTATATACTGAATGGACTGATCACATAGTTAAGTGTCTGGCGAGGGGAATCAGTGCAGCGCATGGTTTGGGGAAGGGAGTGGTCTGAGGGTAATATACTGTAGATATTTATTATATACTGAATGTACTGATCACATAGTTAAGTGTCTGGTGAGGGGAATCGGTGCAGCGCATGGTTTGGGGAAGGGAGTGGTCTGAGGGTAATATACTGTAGATATTTATTATATACTGAATGGACAGATCACGCAGTTAAGTGTCCGGCCAGGGGAATCAGTGCAGCGCATGGTTTGGGGAAGGGAGTGGTCTGAGGGTAATATACTGTAGATATTTATTATATACTGAATGGACAGATCAGGCAGTTAAGTGTCCGGCGAGGGGAATCAGTGCAGCGCAGGGTTTGGGGAAGGGAGTGGTCTGAGGGTAATATAATGTAGATATTCATTATATACTGAATGTACTGATCACATAGTTAAGTGTCTGGCGAGGGGAATCAGTGCAGCGCATGGTTTGGGGAAGGGAGTGGCCTCAGGGTAATATACTATAGATATTTATTATATACTGAATGGACTGATCACGCAGTTAAGTGTCCGGCGAGGGGAATCAGTGCAGCGCATGGTTTGGGGAAGGGAGTGGTCTGAGGGTAATATACTGTAGATATTTATTATATACTGAATGGACTGATCACATAGTTAAGTGTCTGGCGAGGGGAATCAGTGCAGCGCATGGTTTGGGGAAGGGAGTGGTCTGAGGGTAATATACTGTAGATATTTATTATATACTGAATGGACTGATCACACAGTTAAGTGTCCGGCGAGGGGAATCAGTGAAGCGCATGGTTTGGGGAAGGGAGTGGCCTCAGGGTAATATACTGTAGATATTTATTATATACTGAATGGACTGATCACATAGTAAGTGTCTGGCGAGGGGAATCAGTGCAGCGCATGGTTTGGGGAAGGGAGTGGTCAGAGGGTAATATACTGTAGATATTTATTATATACTGAATGGACAGATCACACAGTTAAGTGTCCGGCCAGGGAAATCAGTGCAGCGCATTGTTTGGGGAAGGGAGTGGTCTGAGGGTAATATACTGTAGATATTTATTATATACTGAATGGACAGATCACGCAGTTAAGTGTCCGGCGAGGGGAATCAGTGCAGCGCATGGTTTGGGGAAGGGAGTGGTCTGAGGGTAATATACTGTTGATATTTATTATATACTGAATGGACAGATCACGCAGTTAAGTGTCCGGCGAGGGGAATCAGTGCAGCGCATGGTTTGGGGAAGGGAGTGGTCTGAGGGTAATATACTGTAGATATTTATTATATACTGAATGGACTTATCACATAGTTAAGTGTCTGGCGAGGGGAATCAGTGGAGCGCATGGTTTGGGGAAGGGAGTGGTCTGAGGGTAATATACTGTAGATATTTATTATATACTGAATGGACAGATCACGCAGTTAAGTGTCCGGCGAGGGGAATCAGTGCAGCGCATGGTTTGGGGAAGGGAGTGGTCTGAGGGTAATATACTCTAGATATTTATTATATACTGAATGGACTGATCACATAGTTAAGTGTCTGGCGAGGGGAATCAGTGCAGCGCATGGTTTGGGGAAGGGAGTGGTCTGAGGGTAATATACTGTAGATATTTATTATATACTGAATGGACAGATCACGCAGTTAAGTGTCCGGCAAGGGGAATCAGTGCAGCGCATGGTTTGGGGAAGGGAGTGGTCTCAGGGTAATATACTGTTGATATTTATTATATACTGAATGGACAGATCACGCAGTTAAGTGTCCGGCGAGGGGAATCAGTGCAGCGCATGGTTTGGGGAAGGGAGTGGTCTGAGGGTAATATACTGTAGATATTTATTATATACTGAATGGACAGATCACGCAGTTAAGTGTCCGGCGAGGGGAATCAGTGCAGCGCATGGTTTGGGGAAGGGAGTGGTCTGAGGGTAATATACTGTAGATATTTATTATATACTGAATGGACTGATCACATAGTTAAGTGTCTGGCGAGGGGAATCAGTGCAGCGCATGGTTTGGGGAAGGGAGTGGTCTGAGGGTAATATACTGTAGATATTTATTATATACTGAATGTACTGATCACATAGTTAACTGTCTGGCGAGGGGAATCAGTGCAGCGCATGGTTTGGGGAAGGGAGTGGTCTGAGGGTAATATACTGTAGATATTTATTATATACTGAATGGACAGATCACGCAGTTAAGTGTCCGGCGAGGGGAATCAGTGCAGCGCATGGTTTGGGGAAGGGAGTGGTCTGAGGGTAATATACTGTAGATATTCATTATATACTGAATGGACTGATCACGCAGTTAAGTGTCTGGCAAGGGGAATCAGTGCAGCGCATGGTTTGGGGATGGGAGTGGTCTGAGGGTAATATACTGTAGATATTTATTATATACTGAATGGACTGATCACGCAGTTAAGTGTCCGGCGAGGGGAATCAGTGCAGCACATGGTTTGGGGAAGGGAGTGGTTTGAGGGTAATATACTGTAGATATTTATTATATACTGAATGGACAGATCACGCAGTTAAGTGTCTGGCGAGGGGAATCAGTGAAGCGCATGGTTTGGGGAAGGGAGTGGTCTGAGGGTAATATACTGTAGATATTTATTATATACTGAATGGACTGATCACATAGTTAAGTGTCCGGTGAGGGGAATCAGTGCAGCGCAAAGTTTGGGGAAGGGAGTGGTCTGAGGGTAATATTCTGTAGATATTCATTATATACTGAATGGAAAGATCGCGCAGTTAAGTGTCCGGCGAGGGGAATCAGTGAAGCGCATGGTTTGGGGAAGGGAGTGGCCTCAGGGTAATATACTGTAGATATTTATTATATACTGAATGGACTGATCACATAGTTAAGTGTCTGGCGAGGGGAATCAGTGCAGCGCATGGTTTGGGGAAGGGAGTGGTCTGAGGGTAATATACTGTAGATATTTATTATGTACTGAATGGACTGATCACGCAGTTAAGTGTCCGGCGAGGGGAATCAGTGCAGCACATAGTTTGGGGAAGGGAGTGGTCTGAGGGTAATATACTGTAGATATTTATTATATACTGAATGGACTGATCACATAGTTAAATGTCCGGCGAGGGGAATCAGTGAAGCGCATGGTTTGGGGAAGGGAGTGTTCTGAGGGTAATATACTGTAGATATTTATTATATACTGAATGGACTTATCACGCAGTTAAGTGTCCGGCCAGGGGAATCAGTGCAGCGCATGGTTTGGGGAAGGGAGTGGTCTGAGGGTAATATACTGTAGATATTTATTATATACTGAATGGACTGATCACATAGTTAAGTGTCTGGCGAGGGGAATCAGTGCAGCGCATGGTTTGGGGAAGGGAGTGGTCTGAGGGGAATATACTGTAGATATTTATTATATACTGAATGGACTGATCACATAGTTAAGTGTCTGGCGAGGGGAATCAGTGCAGCGCAAAGTTTGGGGAAGGGAGTGGTCTGATGTTAATATTCTGTAGATATTCATTATATACTGAATGGACAGATCACGCAGTTAAGTGTCCGGCGAGGGGAATCAGTGCAGCGCAAAGTTTGGGGAAGGGAGTGGTCTGAGGGTAATATACTGTAGATATTCATTATATACTGAATGGACAGATCACGCAGTTAAGTGTCCGGCGAGGGGAATCAGTGCAGCGCAAAGTTTGGGGAAGGGAGTGGTCTGAGGGTAATATTCTGTAGATATTCATTATATACTGAATGGACTTATCACGCAGTTAAGTGTCCGGCGAGGGGAATCAGTGCAGCGCATAGTTTGGGTAAGGGAGTGGCCTCAGGGTAATATACTGTAGATATTTATTATATACTGAATGGACTTATCACGCAGTTAAGTGTCCGGTGAGGGGAATCAGTGCAGCGCATGGTTTGGGGAAGGGAGTGGCCTCAGGGTAATATTCTGTAGATATTTATTATATACTGAATGGACAGATCACGCAGTTAAGTGTCCGGCCAGGGGAATCAGTGCAGTGCAAAGTTTGGGGAAGGGAGTGGTCTGAGGGTAATATTCTGTAGATATTCATTATATACTGAATGGACAGATCACGCAGTTAAGTGTCCGGCGAGGGGAATCAGTGCAGCGCAAAGTTTGGGGAAGGGAGTGGTCTGAGGGTAATATTCTGTAGATATTCATTATATACTGAATGGACTTATCACGCAGTTAAGTGTCCGGCGAGGGGAATCAGTGCAGCGCATAGTTTGGGTAAGGGAGTGGCCTCAGGGTAATATACTGTAGATATTTATTATATACTGAATGGACTTATCACGCAGTTAAGTGTCCGGTGAGGGGAATCAGTGCAGCGCATGGTTTGGGGAAGGGAGTGGCCTCAGGGTAATATTCTGTAGATATTTATTATATACTGAATGGACAGATCACGCAGTTAAGTGTCCGGCCAGGGGAATCAGTGCAGTGCAAAGTTTGGGGAAGGGAGTGGTCTGAGGGTAATATTCTGTAGATATTCATTATATACTGAATGGACTTATCACGCAGTTAAGTGTCCGGCGAGGGGAATCAGTGCAGCGCATAGTTTGGGTAAGGGAGTGGCCTCAGGGTAATATACTGTAGATATTTATTATATACTGAATGGACTTATCACGCAGTTAAGTGTCCGGTGAGGGGAATCAGTGCAGCGCATGGTTTGGGGAAGGGAGTGGCCTCAGGGTAATATTCTGTAGATATTTATTATATACTGAATGGACAGATCACGCAGTTAAGTGTCCGGCCAGGGGAATCAGTGCAGTGCAAAGTTTGGGGAAGGGAGTGGTCTGAGGGTAATATTCTGTAGATATTCATTATATACTGAATGGACTTATCACGCAGTTAAGTGTCCGGCGAGGGGAATCAGTGCAGCGCATGGTTTTGGTAAGGGAGTGGCCTCAGGGTAATATACTGTTGATATTTATTATATACTGAATGGATTTATCACGCAGTTAAGTGTCCGGCGAGGGGAATCAGTGCAGCGCATGGTTTGGGGAAGGGAGTGGTCTGAGGGTAATATACTCTAGATATTTATTATATACTGAATGGACTGATCACGCAGTTAAGTGCCCGGCAAGGGGAATCAGTGCAGCGCATAGTTTGGGGAAGGGAGTGGCCTGAGGGTAATATACTGTAGATATTTATTATATACTGAATGGACTGATCAATCAGTTGAGTGTCTGGCGAGGGGAATCAGTGCAGCGCATGGTTTGTGGAAGGGAGTGGTCTGAGGGTAATATACTGTAGATATTTATTATATACTGAATGGACTGATCACGCAGTTAAGTGTCCGGCCAGGGGAATCAGTGCAGCGCATGGTTTGGGGAAGGGAGTGGTCTGAGGGTAATATACTGTAGATATTTATTATATACTGAATGGACTGATCACTCAGTTGAGTGTCTGGCGAGGGGAATCAGTGCAGCGCATGGTTTGGGGAAGGGTGTGGTCTGAGGGTAATATACTGTACTGAATGGACTTCCAGACATGCCATTACCCCCCCTTAAGGCATGAATGGATGTACGAGGCCACATGAGCATGAGCTCTCAATTATTCGACAGCCGCCAAAAAATACAGCACTCATTAACTCCTTGCCAGCTAGCGCTGTCATCAGAAGGTCATCAGGAGGCGCTATGCAAGTCTCCGTTGCCTTTCTAAACCCTGTTAGGGAAATGACAGGAAAATAAAGTGAAGAGTAAATTGCATTTGAAAGAGACGTCTGATGGGGCTTCGTTTGAAATATCTGACATTTCGCTAATGAGAATGTTCAGGCCTCCCCCGCTCCTCCTTCTTCCTCGTAAGAATGCAGATTCTCACCAAGTAGTGGGGTGGTGGGGAAGGGTGCACCGCACCAGGTTAATGCCGACCGCCTGCTAGGATATTGTTACCTCAGTGACACCTCCATTATCAAGCACATGTTAATCTCCCTGCACAGACATGTGGGGAATGAATCAAGCCCTTTCAAATGTTAAACGTCAAAAAGTACAACACGCTGGTGTTCTTTCCCCCTCTTAATAGAGCTATCAGAACTGGCTCTAGCCTGAGGGTTGTGGATGATATCAGTATTCAGGCGGTGCCTGTGAGAGACATGTCCCCTGTGACATCCGTCGGGTGCGCTGGATAACTAGTGTTTTGTCATTTTCGTTAGAGGTTTGGGTGCTTGGTGGGAAGCCAGGGAAGATGTCAAGGGTAACCCAAGCAGCAAAAAAAACTTTTTAGCCATGTTTTTGAAACAATGCTATTTGGTGTCTCCCCATAAAGTGTTGAGAACCCCTTCTCAGCAGGGCCCCTGAACCCAGACTGCTCACATACCAATCTTGTACTCGCAGGCGCCCACAACGGTCAGCACCAGAGTGCGCTCTTAATGCTGTGACCAAAGTGGGAGGGCCAAAGTGACATTATTGTATGGAGAGCTACATTTTCTGGCCCTTCCAGAAAGGGCAGATGGGTTGGAATTGAGCACATCCACAAAGGGGGTGGCACCACAGCTGGGGATGGAGAGAGAAACGATGCAGTCCAGAGTCCTCCACAATGGGGGTGGCACCACAGCTGGGGAGAGAGAGAGAGAAAGAATGCAGTCCGGAGTCCTCCACAATGGGGGTGGCACCACAGCTGGGGAGAGAGAGAGAGAAAGCATGCAGTCCAGAGTCCTCCACAATGGGGGTGGCACCACAGCTGGGGAGAGAGAGAGAAAGGATGCAGTCCAGAGTCCTCCACAATGGGGGTGGCACCACAGCTGGGGAGAGAGAGAGAGAAAGCATGTAGTCCAGAGAGAGTCCTCCACAATGGGGGTGGCACCGCAGCTGGGCAGAGAGAGAGAAAGCATGCAGTCCAGAGCCCTCCACAATGGGGGTGACACCACAGCTGGGGAGAGAGAGAGAAAGGATGCAGTCCAGAGTCCTCCACAATGGGGGTGACACCACAGCTGGGGAGGGAGAGAGAGAAAGGATGCAGTCCAGAGTCCTCCACAATGGGGGTGGCACCACAGCTGGGGAAAGCATGCAGCCCAGAGTCCTCCACAATGGGGGTGACACCACAGCTGGGGAGAGAGAGAGAGAAAGCATGCAGTCCAGAGTCCTCCACAATGGGGGTGGCACCACAGCTGGTGAGAGAGAGAGAAAGGATGCAGTCCAGAGTCCTCCACAATGGGGGTGGCACCACAGCTGGGGAGAGAGAGAGAGAAAGCATGCAGTCCAGAGCCCTCCACAATGGGGGTGGCACCACAGCTGGGGAGAGAGAGAGAGAAAGCATGCCGTCCAGAGTCCTCCACAATGGGGGTGGCACCACAGCTGGGGAGAGAGCGAGAGAAAGCATGCAGTCCAGAGCCCTCCACAATGGGGGTGGCACCACAGCTGGGGAGAGAGAGAGAGAAAGCATGCAGTCCAGAGCCCTCCACAATGGGGGTGGCACCACAGCTGGGGAGAGAGAGAGAGAAAGCATGCAGTCCAGAGTCCTCCACAATGGGGGTGGCACCACAGCTGGGGAGAGAGAGAGAGAAAGGATGCAGTCCAGAGTCCTCCACAATGGGGGTGGCACCACAGCTGGGGAGAGAGAGAGAGAAAGGATGCAGTCCAGAGTCCTCCACAATGGGGGTGGCACCACAGCTGGGGAGAGAGAGAGAGAAAGCATGCAGTCCAGAGTCCTCCACAATGGGGGTGGCACCACAGCTGGGGAGAGAGAGAGAGAAAGGATGCAGTCCAGAGTCCTCCACAATGGGGGTGGCACCACAGCTGGGGAGAGAGAGAGAGAAAGGATGCAGTCCAGAGTCCTCCACAATGGGGGTGGCACCACAGCTGGGGAGAGAGAGAGAGAAAGCATGCAGTCCAGAGTCGTCCACAATGGGGGTGGCACCACAGCTGGGGAGAGAGAGAGAGAAAGCATGCAGTCCAGAGTCCTCCACAATGGGGGTGGCACCACAGCTGGGGAGAGAGAGAAAGGATGCAGTCCAGAGTCCTTCACAATGGGGATGGCACCACAGCTGGGGAGAGAGAGAGAGAAAGGATGCAGTCCAGAGTCCTCCACAATGGGGGTGGCACCACAGCTGGGGAAAGCATGCAGCCCAGAGTCCATAGGTGACACTGTAGGCAGACACGCCAGCAGGGTCTTTTAGCCGAGCCTTTAGGTCGGCAGTCAGTTTTTTTATGGCATGGCAATATGCACCTACCTTTCGGACTTTGAACGATTGGTTGAGAATTGTTAGGCCCCAGAAGGGGGGCGTCAATCTGACAGTTTGCCTAGGGTGGCAAAATGCATTGCCCCGCCCTGCCTCCCCGTCATCACTCGCAGATCATAGGTACTCCACCAAGCAACCCCCCAGACCAGAGCTCCTCGCCTCCATGTCTGACCATGCCTGGCCTGTCGCTGCTTGGCTCTATCCAGCAGCAGCAGGGGAGGGAGACTCGCCTCCATGTCTGACCATGCCTGGCCTGCCGCTGCTTGGCTCTATCCAGCAGCAGCAGGGGAGGGAGACTCACCTCCATGTCTGACCATGCCTGGCCTGCCTCTGCTTGGCTCTATCCAGCAGCAGCAGGGGAGGGAGACTCGCCTCCATGTCTGACCATGCCTGGCCTGCCTCTGCTTGGCTCTACCCAGCAGCAGCAGGGGAGGGAGACTCGCCTCCATGTCTGACCATGCCTGGCCTGTCTCTGCTTGGCTCTATCCAGCAGCATCAGGGGAGGGAGACTCGCCTCCATGTCTGACCATGCCTGGCCTGTCTCTGATTGGCTCTACCCAGCAGCAGCAGGGGAGGGAGACTCGCCTCCATGTCTGACCATGCCTGGCCTGTCTCTGCTTGGCTCTACGCAGCAGCAGCAGGGGAGGGAGACTCGCCTCCATGTCTGACCATGCCTGGCCTGTCTCTGCTTGGCTCTACTACGCAGCATCAGGGGAGGGAGACTCGCCTCCATGTCTGACCATGCCTGGCCTGTCTCTGCTTGGCTCTACCCAGCAGCAGCAGGCGTGGGAGACTCGCCTCCATGTCTGACCATGCCTGGCCTGTCGCTGCTTGGCTCTACCCAGCAGCAGCAGGGGAGGGAGACTCGCCTCCATGTCTGACCATGCCTGGCCTGTCTCTGCTTGGCTCTACCCAGCAGCAGCAGGGGAGGGAGACTCGCCTCCATGTCTGACCATGCCTGGCCTGTCTCTGCTTGGCTCTACCCAGCAGCAGCAGGGGAGGGAGACTCGCCTCCATGTCTGACCATGCCTGGCCTGTCTCTGCTTGGCTCTACCCAGCAGCAGCAGGGGAGGGAGACTCGCCTCCATGTCTGACCATGCCTGGCCTGTCTCTGCTTGTCTCTACCCCGCAGCAGCAGGGGAGGGAGACTCGCCTCCATGTCTGACCATGCCTGACCTGTCTCTGCTTGGCTCTACCCAGCAGCAGCAGGGGAGGGAGACTCGCCTCCATGTCTGACCATGCCTGGCCTGTCGCTGCTTGGCTCTATCCAGCAGCAGGGGAGGGAGACTCGCCTCCATGTCTGACCATGCCTGGCCTGTCTCTGCTTGGCTCTACCCAGCAGCAGCAGGGGAGGGAGACTCACCTCCATGTCTGACCATGCCTGGCCTGTCGCTGCTTGGCTCTACCCAGCAGCAGCAGCAGCAGGGGAGGGAGACTCGCCTCCATGTCTGACCATGCCTGGCCTGTCTCTGCTTGGCTCTACCCAGCAGCAGCAGGGGAGGGAGACTCACCTCCATGTCTGACCATGCCTGGCCTGTCGCTGCTTGGCTCTACCCAGCAGCAGCAGCAGCAGGGGAGGGAGACTCGCCTCCATGTCTGACCATGCCTGGCCTGTCGCTGCTTGGCTCTATCCAGCAGCAGGGGAGGGAGACTCGCCTCCATGTCTGACCATGCCTGGCCTGTCGCTGCTTGGCTCTACCCAGCAGCAGCAGCAGCAGGGGAGGGAGACTCGCCTCCATGTCTGACCATGCATGGCCTGTCTCTGCTTGGCTCTACCCAGCAGCAGCAGCAGGGGAGGGAGACTCGCCTCCATGTCTGACCATGCCTGGCCTGTCGCTGCTTGGCTCTATCCAGCAGCAGGGGAGGGAGACTCGCCTCCATGTCTGACCATGCCTGGCCTGTCGCTGCTTGGCTCTATCCAGCAGCAGGGGAGGGAGACTCGCCTCCATGTTTGACCATGTCTGGCCTGTCTCTGCTTGGCTCTACCCAGCAGCAGCAGGGGAGGGAGACTCGCCTCCATGTCTGACCATGCCTGGCCTGTCGCTGCTTGGCTCTACCCAGCAGCAGCAGCAGCAGCAGCAGGGGAGGGAGACTTGCCTCCATGTCTGACCATGCCTGGCCTGTCTCTGCTTGGCTCTACCCAGCAGCAGCAGGGGAGGGAGACTCGCCTCCATGTCTGACCATGCCTGGCCTGTCTCTGCTTGGCTCTACCCAGCAGCAGCAGGGGAGGGAGACTCGCCTCCATGTCTGACCATGCCTGGCCTGTCTCTGCTTGGCTCTACCCAGCAGCAGCAGGGGAGGGAGACTCACCTCCATGTCTGACCATGCCTGGCCTGTCTCTGCTTGGCTCTACCCAGCAGCAGCAGGGGAGGGAGACTCACCTCCATGTCTGACCATGCCTGGCCTGTCGCTGCTTGGCTCTATCCAGCAGCAGGGGAGGGAGACTCGCCTCCATGTCTGACCATGCCTGGCCTGTCGCTGCTTGGCTCTACCCAGCAGCAGCAGCAGCAGGGGAGGGAGACTCGCCTCCATGTCTGACCATGCCTGGCCTGTCTCTGCTTGGCTCTACCCAGCAGCAGCAGGGGAGGGAGACTCACCTCCATGTCTGACCATGCCTGGCCTGTCGCTGCTTGGCTCTATCCAGCAGCAGGGGAGGGAGACTCGCCTCCATGTCTGACCATGCCTGGCCTGTCGCTGCTTGGATCTATCCAGCAGCAGGGGAGGGAGACTCGCCTCCATGTCTGACCATGCCTGGCCTGTCGCTGCTTGGCTCTACCCAGCAGCAGCAGCAGCAGGGGAGGGAGACTCGCCTCCATGTCTGACCATGCCTGGCCTGTCTCTGCTTGGCTCTACCCAGCAGCAGCAGGGGAGGGAGACTCACCTCCATGTCTGACCATGCCTGGCCTGTCGCTGCTTGGCTCTACCCAGCAGCAGCAGCAGCAGGGGAGGGAGACTCGCCTCCATGTCTGACCATGCCTGGCCTGTCGCTGCTTGGCTCTATCCAGCAGCAGCAGGGGAGGGAGACTCGCCTCCATGTCTGACCATGCCTGGCCTGTCGCTGCTTGGCTCTATCCAGCAGCAGGGGAGGGAGACTCGCCTCCATGTCTGACCATGCCTGGCCTGTCGCTGCTTGGCTCTACGCAGCAGCAGCAGCAGCAGGGGAGGGAGACTCGCCTCCATGTCTGACCATGCCTGGCCTGTCGCTGCTTGGCTCTATCCAGCAGCAGGGGAGGGAGACTCGCCTCCATGTCTGACCATGCCTGGCCTGTCGCTGCTTGGCTCTACCCAGCAGCAGCAGGGGAGGGAGACTCGCCTTCATGTCTGACCATGCCTGGCCTGTCGCTGCTTGGCTCTACCCAGCAGCAGCAGCAGCAGCAGGGGAGGGAGACTCGCCTCCATGTCTGACCATGCCTGGTCTGTCGCTGCTTGGCTCTATCCAGCAGCAGGGGAGGGAGACTCGCCTCAATGTCTGACCATGCCTGGACTGTCGCTGCTTGGCTCTATCCAGCAGCAGGGGAGGGAGACTCGCCTCCATGTTTGACCATGTCTGGCCTGTCTCTGCTTGGCTCTACCCAGCAGCAGCAGGGGAGGGAGACTCGCCTCCATGTCTGACCATGACTGGCCTGTCGCTGCTTGGCTCTACCCAACAGCAGCAGCAGCAGGGGAGGGAGACTTGCCTCCATGTCTGACCATGCCTGGCCTGTCTCTGCTTGGCTCTACCCAGCAGCAGCAGGGGAGGGAGACTCGCCTTCATGTCTGACCATGCTTGGCCTGTCTCTGCTTGGCTCTAGCCAACAGCAGCAGGGGAGGGAGACTCGCCTCCATGTCTGACCATGCCTGCCCATGCATATATCGCTGCCTGGCTGCAAAGCCTCATAGTTAGTTCCTGGAATTGCATAATCGCCTCTTTCCTCTGTGCTTAGCGTCCTGGATGCTAGTTTCCAGCCCCACTCCCCCTTTCCCTCTTCTGCCATTTACCTTTTTTTTATGCGGTGTCTTTTTGAATTGCAGGGATCCGCCAGCCACAGGACACAGCATTCCCAGACCCTGCAGGCGTGACGCTGGGCGGCCACCATGGGCAACTACTGCGTTACCGTCGTCAATGAAACCCAGTACGAGATGAGCTACTGTTTCGCCTACGCAGGGAGCGAGGGGAATATTCAGGTGAGTAGTCAGCGCGGTAGGTAGCTGAGTGGGTTCATGTGCTGCTGCTGTCACCAGACTACGTGAGTGAGCGCGAGGTTAAAAAGTAGTCCTTCACAATATGCCATTGCCCCAGTAGTGCTTTTCCTGCGGAAACCCCTGGCCTCGGATGCTTTACCTGACTTTTCCCTGATAAGTCCTCATAGCAGGCCCCGTCAGAGGTACCAGGGCTCGCGGATGGGGTCATGGGATGAACACATTAAAGCTAGTGTTAAGGGACACTTTTCTTCAAGAGCAACACAAACCCAGGGAATGCCAGAGGCACAGGCTGGGGTTCCCTGTCCTTCCCACTCCACCTCCATGGGGCAAACCATTCACTCACAGTCTCTGGGGTCGAAGTGCCTGCACTTCCTTCCTGGTCTAAGTGCCTGCACTTCCTTCCTGGTCTAAGTGCCTGCACTTCTTTCCTGCGTCACATATGGCTTTAATAATTTCCAGATGCCATAAAATGGTTCAAGACCTTTTATGAGCAGTCTCCCAATCTGTACTTTCTTGTTCGATGGCCAAATCTAATGGGGTTCCCTAACTGGCCCCTCAACCTCCTGTAGGCCCCCTCCACCAGACCCTACCCAGGAGTCTCTATTCTCCAGACTAAAGATCGCCCGCCCTTACTTTCTGATCTCTTCCACACTTCCGGTGGAGTCCTAGGGACCGATGCCTCTTCTATCTGACTTCCTCCGGAAGTTCCAAAGGGTACACCACCCTTCCACAAAAATCAGCACTGCAAGTTCCAGGATGGGTGTGTAAATTCACTCCCTCTCCCCCTGACCTTATCCCTTGCACCTCTGCCTCCTGGGCCACTACTCCCTCCTTATCCCTTCCCCTTTCGTCTTCCTAGGACTCCCACTTTCTCTCTCCGTCCCCTCGTCTCCCCTCATCTGCCCCCACTCTTCTACTCCCTGCCTCTCCCACAGAACCAACCTCCCCTACTACCTCTACTCTCACCATCCCTCACACTCCCACTCACTCTATTTCCCACACCCATACCGCACTTACCTCCCACAATCACACACTCACTTTCTATGCTTGGTGCCACCCACTGTCACAGCCTCCACTTGCCCCACAATCACACACTCGCTTGCTATGCTTGGTGCCACCCACTGTCACAGCCTCCACTTGCCCCACAATCACACACTCGCTTGCTATGCTTGGTGCCACCCACTGTCACAGCCTCCACTTACCCCACAATCACACACTCACTCTTGATGCTTGGTGCCACCCACTGTCACAGCCTCCACTTACCTCACAATCACACACTCACTCTCTACTTGGTACCACCCACTGTCACAGCCTCCACTTACCCCACAATCACACATTCTCGATGCTTGGTGCCACCCACTGTCACAACCTCCACTTACCCCACAATCACACACTTGCTCTCTGTGTTTGGTGCCACCCACTGTCACAGCCTCCACTTACCCCACAATCACACACTCACTCTTGATGCTTGGTGCCACCCACTGTCACAGCCTCCACTTACCCCAGAATCACACACTCACTTGCGATGCTTGGTACCACCCACTGTCACAGCCTCCACTTACCCCACAATCACACACACTCTCGATGCTTGTTACCACCCACTGTCACAGCCTCCACTTACCCCACAATCATGCACTCACTCTTGATGCTTGGTGCCACCCACTGTCACAGCCTCCACTTACCCCACAATCACACAATCACTCTTGATGCCACCCACTGTCACAGCCTCCACTTACCCCACAATAACACAATCACTCGCAATGCTTGGTACCACCCACTGTCACAGCCTCCACTTACACCACAATCACACACTCACTTTTGATGCTTGGTGCCACCCACTGTCACATCCTCCACTTATCCCACAATCACACACTCACTCGCGATGCTTGGTACCACCCACTGTCACAGCCTCCACCTACCCCACAATCACACACTCTCAATGCTTGGTGCCACCCACTGTCACAGCCTCCACTTACCCCACAATCACACGCTCACTCTTGATGCTTGGTGCCACCCACTGTTACAGCCTCCACTTACCCCACAATCACACACTCACTCGTGATGCTTGGTGCCACCCACTGTCACAGCCTCCACTTACCACACAATCACACTCTCGATGCTTGGTGCCACCCACTGTCACAGCCCCCACTTACCCCACAATCACACACTCACTCTCCATGCTTGGTGCCACCCACTGTCACAGCCTCCACTTACCCCACAGTCACACACGCTCGATGCTTGGTGCCACCCACTGTCACAGCCTCCACTTACCCCACAATCACACACTCACTCTCCATGCTTGGTGCCACCCACTGTCACAGCCTCCACTTACCCCACAATCACACACTCACTCTCCATGATTGGTGCCACCCACTGTCACAGCCTCCATTTACCCCACAATCACACACTCACTTGCTATGCTTGGTGCCACTCACTGTCAAAGCCTCCACTTACCCCAAAATCACACACTCGCACTTGATGCTCGGTGCCACCCACTGTCACAGCCTCCACTTAACCCAAAATCACACACTCGCTCTCTATGCTTGATGCCACCCACTGTCACAGTCTCACCTTACCCCACAATCACACACTCCCTCTCTATGCTTGATGCAACTCACTGTCACAGTCTCACCTTACCCCACAATCCCACAGTCCCTCTCTATGCTTGGTGCCACTCACTGTCATAGCCTCCACTTACCCAACAATCACACACTCGCTCACTATGCTTGGTGCTACCCACTGTCACAGCCTCCACTTACCCCACAATCACACACTCTCGATGCTTGGTGCCACCCACTGTCAAAGCCTCCACTTACCCCACAATCACACACTCGCTCTCTATGCTTGGTGCCACCCACTGTCACAGCCTCCACTTACCCCACAATCACACACTCGCTCGCTATGCTTGGTGCTACCCACTGTCACAGCCTCAACTTACCCCACAACCACACACTCACTCTCCATGCTTGGTGCCACCCACTGTCACAGCTTCCACTTACCCCACAATCACACACTCGCTCGCTATGCTTGGTGCCACCCACTGTCACAGCCTCCACTTACCCCACAATCACACACTCACTCTCCAAGCTTGGTGCCACCCACTGTCACAGCCTCCACTTACCCCACAATCACACACTCACTCTTGATGCTTGGTGCCACCCACTGTCACAGCCTCCACTTACCCCACAATCACACACTCACTCTCTATGCTTGGTACCACCCACTGTCACAGCCTCCACTTACCCCACAATCACATAGTCGCTCGCTATGCTTGGTGCCACCCACTGTCATAGCCTCCACTTACCCCACAATCACACACTCACTCTCCATGCTTGGTGCCACCCACTGTCACAGCCTCCACTTACCCCACAATCACACATTCTCGATGCTTGGTGCCACCCACTGTCACAGCCTCCACTTACCCCACAATCACACACTTGCTCTCCATGTTTGGTGCCACCCACTGTCACAGCCTCCACTTACCCCACAATCACACACTCACTCTTGATGCTTGGTGCCACCCACTGTCACAGCCTCCACTTACCCCAGAATCACACACTCACTTGCGATGCTTGGTACCACCCACTGTCACAGCCTCCACTTACCCCACAATCACACACACTCTCGATGCTTGTTACCACCCACTGTCACAGCCTCCACTTACCCCACAATCACGCACTCACTCTTGGTGCTTGGTGCCACCCACTGTCACAGCCTCCACTTACCCCACAATCACACACTCACTCTTGATGCCACCCACTGTCACAGCCTCCACTTACCCCACAATAACACAATCACTCGCAATGCTTGGTACCACCCACTGTCACAGCCTCCACTTACACCACAATCACACACTCACTCTTGATGCTTGGTGCCACCCACTGTCACAGCCTCTACTTATCCCACAATCACACACTCACTCTTGATGCTTGGTGCCAACCACTGTCACAGCCTCCACTTACCCCACAATCACACACTCACTCGCGATGCTTGGTACCACCCACTGTCACAGCCTCCACCTAACCCACAATCACACACTCTCAATGCTTGGTGCCACCCACTGTTACAGCCTCCACTTACCCCACAATCACACACTCACTCTTGATGCTTGGTGCCACCCACTGTTACAGCCTCCACTTACCCGACAATCACACACTCACTCGTGATGCTTGGTGCCACCCACTGTCACAGCCTCCACTTGCCACACAATCACACTCTCGGTGCTTGGTGCCACCCACTGTCACAGCCCCCACTTACCCCACAATCACACACTCACTCTCCATGCTTGGTGCCACCCACTGTCACAGCCTCCACTTACCCCACAATCACACACTCTTGATGCTTGCTGCCACTCACGGTCACAGCCTCCACTTACCCCACAATCACACACTCACTCTCCATGCTTGGTGCCACCCACTGTCACAGCCTCCACTTACCCCACAATCACACACTCACTCTCCATGATTGGTGCCACCCACTGTCACAGCCTCCATTTACCCCACAATCACACACTCACATGCTATGCTTGGTGCCACCCACTGTCACAGCCTCCACTTACCCCAAAATCACACACTCGCTCTCGATGCTTGGTGCCACCCACTGTCACAGCCTCCACTTAACCCACAATCACACACTCGCTCTCTATGCTTGATGCCACCCACTGTCACAGTCTCACCTTACCCCACAATCACACACTCGCTCTCTGTGCTTGATGCAACTCACTGTCACAGTCTCACCTTACCCCACAATCACACAGTCACTCTCTATGCTTGGTGCCACTCACTGTCACAGCCTCCACTTACCCCACAATCACACACTCTCGATGCTTGGTGCCACCCACTGTCAAAGCCTCCACTTACCCCACAATCACACACTCGCTCTCTATGCTTGGTGCCACCCACTGTCACAGCCTCAACTTACCCCACAATCACACACTCGCTCGCTATGCTTGGTGCTACCCACTGTCACAGCCTCCACTTACCCCACAATCACACACTCACTCTCTATGCTTGGTACCACCCACTGTCACAGCCTCCACTTACCCCACAATCACACAGTCGCTCGCTGTGCTTGGTGCCACCCACTGTCACAGCCTCCACTTACCCCAAAATCACACTCGCTCTTGATGCTTGGTGCCACCCACTGTCACAGCCTCCACTTAACCCACAATCACACACTCGCTCTCTATGCTTGATGCCACCCACTGTCACAGTCTCACCTTACCCCACAATCACACACTCGCTCTCTATGCTTGGTGCCACTCACTGTCACAGCCTCCACTTACCCCACAATCACACACTCGTTCACTATGCTTGGTGCCACCCACTGTCACAGCCTCCACTTACCCCACAATCACACACTCTCTATGCTTGCTGCCACCCACTGTCAAAACCTCCAGTTACCCCACAATCACACACTCGCTCTCTATGCTTGGTGCCAGCCACTGTCACAGCCTCCACTTACCCCACAACCACACACTCACTCTCCATGCTTGGTGCCACCCACTGTCACAGCCTCCACTTACCGCACAATCACACACTCGCTCGCTATGCTTGGTGCCACCCACTGTCACAGCCTCCACTTACCCCACATTCACACACTCACTCGTGATGCTTGGTGCCACCCACTGTCACAGCCTCCACTTGCCACACAATTACACTCTCGATGCTTGGTGCCACCCACTGTCACAGCCCCCACTTACCCCACAATCACACACTCACTCTCCATGCTTGGTGCCACCCACTGTCACAGCCTCCACTTACCCCACAATCACAAACTCTCAATGCTTGGTGCCACCCACTGTCACAGCCTCCACTTACCCCACAATCACACACTCCCTCTTGATGCTTGGTGCCACCCACTGTTACAGCCTCCACTTACCCCACAATCACACACTCACTCGTGATGTTTGGTGTCACCCACTGTCACAGCCTCCACTTACCACACAATCACACTCTCGATGCTTGGTGCCACCCACTGTCACAGCCCCCACTTACCCCACAATCACACACTCACTCTCCATGCTTGGTGCCACCCACTGTCACAGTCTCCACTTACCCCACAGTCACATACTCTCGATGCTTCGTGCCACACACTGTCACAGCCTTCACTTACCCCACAATCACACACTCACTCTCCATGATTGGTGCCACCCACTGTCACAGCCTCCACTTACCCCACAATCACACACTCACGCTCCATGATTGGTGCCACCCACTGTCACAGCCTCCATTTACCCCACAATCACACACTCACTTGCTATGCTTGGTGCCACCCACTGTCACAGCCTCCACTTACCCCACAATCACACACTTGCTCTCTATGCTTGGTGCCACCCACTGTCACAGCCTCCACTTACCCCACAATCGCACACTCGCTCTCCATGCTTAGTGCCACCCACTGTCACAGCCTCCACTTACCACACAATCACACAGTCGCTCGCTATGCTTGGTGCCACCCACTGTCACTGCCTCCACTTACCCCAAAATCACTTGGTGCCACCCACTGTCACAGCCTCCACTTAACCCACAATCACACACTCGCTCTCTATGCTTGATGCCACCCACTGTCACAGTCTCACCTTACTCCACAATCACACACTCGCTCTCTATGCTTGATGCAACTCACTGTCACAGTCTCACCTTACCCCACAATCACACAGTCGCTCTCTATGCTTGGTGCCACTCACTGTCACAGCCTCCACTTACCCCACAATCACACACTCACTCACTATGCTTGGTGCCACCCACTGTCACAGCCTCCACTTACCCCACAATCACACACTCTCAATGCTTGGTGCCACCCACTGTCAAAGCCTCCACTTACCCCACAATCACACACACTCTCGATGATTGGTGCCACCCACTGTCAAAGCCTCCACTTACCCCACAATCACACACTCGCTCACTATGCTTGGTGCCACCCACTGTCACAGCCTCCACTTACCCCACAATCACACACTCTCGATGCTTGGTGCCACCCACTGTCACAGTCTCCACTTACCCCACAATCACACACTCACTCGCAATGCTTGGTGCCACCCACTGTCACAACCTCCACTTGCCCCACAATCACACAGTCTCGATGCTTGGTGCCACCCACTGTCACAGCCCCGACGTACCCCACAATCACACACTCACTCTCCATGCTTGGTGCCACCCACTGTCACAGCCTCCACTTACCCTACAATCACACACTCTCGATGCTTGGTGCCACCCACTGTCACAGCCTCCATTTACCCCACAATCACACACTCACTCTCCATGCTTGGTGCCACTCACTGTCACAGCCTCCACTTACCCCACAATTACACACTCTTGATGCTTGGTGCCACCCACTGTCACAGCCTCCACGTACCCCACAATCACACACTCACTCTTGATGCTTGGTACCACGCATTGTCACAGCCTCCACTTACCCCACAATCACACACTCTGGATGCTTGGTGCCACCCACTGTCACGGCCTCCACTTACCCCACAATCACACACTCACTCTTGATGCTTGGTACCACCCACTGTCACAGTCTCCACTTACCCCACAATCACACACTGACTCGCGATGCTTGGTGCCACCCACTGTCACAGCCTCCACTTACCCCACAATCACACAGTCTCGATGCTTGGTGCCACCCACTGTCACAGCCCCGACTTACCCCACAATCACACACTCACTCTCCATACTTGGTGCCACCCACTGTCACAGCCTCCACTTACCCCACAATCACACACTCTCGATGCTTGGTGCTACCCACTGTCACAGCCTCCACTTACCCCACAATCACACACTCACTCTCCATGCTTGGTGCCACTCACTGTCACAGCCTCCACTTACCCCACAATCACACACTCTCGATGCTTGGTGCCACCCACTGTCACAACCTACACTTAGCCCACAATCACACACTCGCTCTCCATGATTGGTGCCACCCACTGTCACAGCCTCCATTTACCCCACAATCACACACTCGCTCTCTATGTTTGGTGCCACCCACTGTCACAGCCTCCACTTACCCCACAATCACACACTCGCTCACAGCCTCCACTTACCCCAAAATCACACACTCGCTCTCGATGCTTGGTGCCACCCACTGTCACAGCCTCCACTTACCCCAAGTTCACACCATCGCTCTCGGTTCTTGGTGCCACCCACTGTCACAGCCTCCACGTAAGCCACAATCACACACTCACTCTTGATGCTTGGTGCCACCCACTGTCACAGCCTCCACTTACCCGACAATCACACTATCGCTCTTGCTGCTTGGTGCCACCCACTGTCACAGTCTCCACTTAACCCACAATCACACACTCACTCTTGATGCTTGGTGCCAGTCACTGTCACAGCCTCCACGTACCCCACAATCACACACTCACACTTGATGCCACCCACTGTCACAGCCTCCACTTACCCCACAATAACACAATCACACCCAATGCTTGGTACCACCCACTGTCACAGCCTCCACTAACACCACAATCACACACTCACTCTTGATGCTTGGTGCCACCCACTGTCACAGCCTCCATTTACCCCAAAATCACACACTCACTCGCAATGCTTGGTACCACCCACTGTCACAGCCTCCACCTACCCCACAATCACACACTTCAATGCTTGGTGCCACCCACTGTCACAGCCTCCACATACCCCACAATCACACACTCACTCTTGATGTTTGGTGCCACCCACTGTTACAGCCTCCACTTACCCCACAATCACACACTCACTTGCGATGCTTGGTGCCACCCACTGTCACAGCCTCCACTTACCCCACAATCGCACACTCTCGATGCTTGGTGCCACCCACTGTCACAGCCTCCACTTACCCCACAATCACACACTCGCTGTCCATGCTTGGTGCCACCCACTGTCACAGCCTCCACTTACCCCACAATCACACACTCACTAGTTATGCTTGGTGCCACCCACTGTCACAGCCTCCACTTACCCCAAAATCACACACTCGCTCTCGATGCTTGGTGCCACCCACTGTCACAGCCTCCACTTACCCCACAATCACACTATCGCTCTCGGTGCTTGGTGCCACCCACTGTCACAGCCTCCACTTAACCCACAATCACACACTCTCAATGCTTGGTGCCACCCACTGTCACAGCCTCCACATACCCCACAATCACTAACTCACTCTTGATGCTTGGTGCCACCCACTGTTACAGCCTCCACTTACCCCACAATCACACACTCACTTGCGATGCTTGGTGCCACCCACTGTCACAGCCTCCACCTACCCCACAATCACACACTCTCTATGCTTGATGCAACCCACTGTCACAGTCTCACCTTACCCCACAATCACACACTCGCTCTCTATGCTTGATGCAACCCACTGTCACAGTCTCACCTTACCCCACAATTGCACAGTCGCTCTCTATGCTTGGTTCCACTCACTGTCACAGCCTCCACTTATCCCATAATCACACAGTCGCTCGCTATGCTTGGTGCCACCCACTGTCACAGCCCCCGCTTACCCCACAATCACACACTCGCTCTCTCCATGCTTGGTGCAACCCACTGTCACAACCTCCACTTACCCCACAATCACACACTCACTCTCTTTGCTTGGTGCCACCCACTGTCACAGCCTCCACATACCCCACAATCACACACTCACTCTCTATGCTTGGTGCCACCCACTGTCACAGCCTCCACTTACCCCACAATCACACACTCGCTCTCTATGCTTGGTGCTACCCACTGTCACAGCCCCGCTTACCCCACAATCACACACTCTCTCTCTATGCTTGGTGCCACCCACTGTCACAGCCTCCACTTACCCCACAATCACACACTCGCTCTCTATGCTCTGTGCCACCCACTGTCACAGCCTCCGCTTACCCCACAATCACACACTCGCTCGCCTTGCTTGGTGCCACCCACTGTCACAGCCTCTGCTTACCCCACAATCACACACTCGCTCTCCATGCTTGGTGCCACCCACTGTCGGAGCCTCCGCTTACCCCACAATCACATACTCGCTCGCTATGCTTGGTGCCACCCACTGTCACAGCCTCCACTTGCCCCACAATCACAAACTCGCTCTCTATGCTTGGTGCCGCCCACTGTCACAGCCTCCACTTACCCCACAATCACGCAATCGCTCGCTATGCTTGCTGTCACCCACTGTCACAGCCTCCACTTGCACCACAATCACACACTTGCTCGCTATGCTTGGTGCCACCCACTGTCACAGCCTCCACTTACCTCACAATCACACACTCACTCTCTATGCTTGGTGCCACCCACTGTCACAGCCTCCACTTGCCCCACAATCACACACTCGCTTGCTATGCTTGGTGCCACCCACTGTCACAGCCTCCACTTATCCCACAATCACACAATCGATCGCTATGCTTGGTGCCACCCACTGTCACAGGCTCCACTTGCACCACAATCACACACTCGCTCGCTATGCTTGGTGCCACCCACTGTCACAGCCTCCACTTACCTCACAATCACACACTCACTCTCTATGCTTGGTGCCACCCACTGTCACAGCCTCCACTTGCCCCACAATCACACACTTGCTCGCCATGCTTGGTGCCACCCACTGTCACAGTCTCACCTTACCCCACAATCTCACAGTCGCTCTCTATGCTTGGTGCCACTCACTGTCACAGCCTCCACTTATCCCATAATCACACAGTCGCTCGCTATACTTGGTGCCACCCACTGTCACAGCCACCCCTTACCCCACAATCACACACTCGCTCTCTCCATGCTTGGTGCAACCCACTGTCACAACCTCCACTTACCCCACAATCACACACTCACTCTCTTTGCTTGGTGCCATCCAATGTCACAGCTTCCACTTACCCCACAATCACACACTCGCTCTCTGTGCTTGGTGCCACCCACTGTCACTGCCTCCACTTACCCCACAATCACACACTCACTCTCCCTGCTTGGTGCCACCCACTGTCACAGCCTCCACTTGCACCACAATCACACACTCGCTCGCTATGCTTGGTGCCACCCACTGTCACAGCCTCCACTTACCTCACAATCACACACTCACTCTCTATGCTTGGTGCCACCCACTGTCACAGCCTCCACTTGCCCCACAATCACACACTTGCTCGCCATGCTTGGTGCCACCCACTGTCACAGTCTCACCTTACCCCACAATCTCACAGTCGCTCTCTATGCTTGGTGCCACTCACTGTCACAGCCTCCACTTACCCCACAATCACACACTCGCTCTCTATGCTCTGTGCCACCCACTGTCACAGCCTCCGCTTACCCCACAATCACACACTCGCTCGCCATGCTTGGTGCCACCCACTGTCACAGCCTCCGCTTACCCCACAATCACACACTCGCTCTCCATGCTTGGTGCCACCCACTGTCGGAGCCTCCGCTTACCCCACAATCACATACTCGCTCGCTATGCTTGGTGCCACCCACTGTCACAGCCTCCACTTGCCCCACAATCACAAACTCGCTCTCTATGCTTGGTGCCGCCCACTGTCACAGCCTCCACTTACCCCACAATCACGCAATCGCTCGCTATGCTTGGTGTCACCCACTGTCACAGCCTTACTTGCACCACAATCACACACTTGCTCGCTATGCTTGGTGCCACCCACTGTCACAGCCTCCACTTACCTCACAATCACACACTCACTCTCTATGCTTGGTGCCACCCACTGTCACAGCCTCCACTTGCCCCACAATCACACACTCGCTTGCTATGCTTGGTGCCACCCACTGTCACAGCCTCCACTTATCCCACAATCACACAATCGATCGCTATGCTTGGTGCCACCCACTGTCACAACCTCCACTTACCCCACAATCACACACTCGCTCGCTATGCTTGGTGCCACCCACTGTCACAATCTCCACTTACCCCACAATCACACTCTCGCTCTCTATGCTTGATGCCACCCACGCTCACAGTCTCACCTTACCCCACAATCACACACTCGCTCTCTATGCTTGATGCAACCCACTGTCACAGTCTCACCTTACCCCACAATCACACACTTGCTCTCTATGCTTGGTGCCACTCACTGTCACAACCTCCACTTACCCCACAATCACACACTCGCTCGCTATGCTTGGTGCCACCCACTGTCACAGCCTCCACTTACCCCAAAATCACACACTTGCTCTCTATGCTTGGTGCCACCCACTGTCACAGCCCCTGCTTACCCCACAATCACACACTCGCTCTCCATGCTTGGTGCCACCCACTGTCACAACCTCCACTTACCCCACAATCACACACTCGCTCGCTATGCTTGGTGCCACCCACTGTCACAAGCTCCACTTACCCCAAAATCACACACTCGCTCTCTATGCTTGATGCCACCCACGCTCACAGTCTCACCTTACCCCACAATCACACACTCGCTCTCTATGCTTGATGCAACCCACTGTCACAGTCTCACCTTACCCCACAATCACACACTTGCTCTCTATGCTTGGTGCCACTCACTGTCACAACCTCCACTTACCCCACAATCACACACTCGCTCGCTGTGCTTGGTGCCACCCACTGTCACAGCCTCCACTTACCCCAAAATGACACACTTGCTCTCTATGCTTGGTGCCACCCACTGTCACAGCCTCCACTTACCCCACAATCACACACTCGCTCTCCATGCTTGGTGCCACCCACTGTCACAGCCTACACTTACCCCACAATCACACACTCACTCTCCATGCTTGGTGCCCTCCACTGTCACAATCTCCACTTACGCTCCGCTGTGACCACGACGCCTCGCACCGTTTCCATGGTTACCCTTAAATGCACAACTATTTTCTCCGCGAGCACGCTGAATGCTGCACTCACGGCTGAAACGTTCTGCAATCCGCTGGGTAAGTTGTGTTACTTCCCAGCTACTTTGAATCTTAATGTCAGTTATACTCGGTTAGGGTGATTTCTTTTGACCATAAAACTACGATATATTACAGATCTTCACGTTTTGCTCGTACCTGACGAGGCTATCCAGGCGTTCTTTGATTCAATTAAGGTATGCAGTGTTTGTAAGCTCGTATTATAACTCACGCAATACTTAGTACAGCAGAATACTAATTGAATTGCTTCTTTCTTTTCTTCAATTTCCCAAACGGATGTGTTTCACGAATTGGTATGTGTTTTCATTTGTTATACATGTGTTTGAATGCATTTTGCGATCATTGTTAAATGTTAAATATAATTGTTAAATTTAATTGTTAACATAACAGATATGAAATATCATGTTGTGCTGTAATACTGCCCTGATGAAGGTTTTTACCGAAATGCATTGGCACTGACATCTTAGTATTATGGGCAATTTTCGATGGATGCTCTATGTGTTATCTAAAAAGAAGATTTTCATCATTTAATATTTCAGAAATGTGCATTAAACATTTTCTGTCTTTAAATCATCGAATTTGCATTTCTGATACCATTAGTGTTGAACTAAGATACAGCAACCATTTATTGGGGCTAACTGAGAAGGGCCTTTCCTAATAAAGTGAAGTCACTTTATTTTTTGGATATAACAATCTCCACTTACCCCACAATCACACACTCGCTCTCTATGATTGGTGCCACCCACTGTCACAGCCTCCACTTACCCCACAATCACACGCTCGCTCTCTATGATTGGTGCCACCCACTGTCACAGCCTCCACTTATCCCACAATCATACACTCACTCTCCATGCTTGGTGCCACCCACTGTCACAGCCTCCACTTACCCCACAATCACACACTCACTTGCGATGCTTGGTACCACCCACTGTCACAGCCTCCACTTACCCCACAATCACACACACTCTCGATGCTTGTTACCACCCACTGTCACAGCCTCCACTTACCCCACAATCACACACTCACTCTCCATGCTTGGTGCCATCCACTGTCACAGCCTCCACTTACCCCACAATCACACACTCACTCACCATGCTCGATGCCACCCACTGTCACAGCCTCCACTTACCCCACAATCACACACTCACTCTCAATGCTTGTTACCACCCACTGTCACAGCCTCCACTTACCCCACAATCACACTCTCGCCCTCCATGCTTGATGCCACCCACTGTCACAGCCTCCACTTACCCCACAATCACTCTCGATGCTTGGTACCACTCACTGTCACAGCTTCCACTTACCCCACAATCACACACTCGCTCTCTGTGCTTGGTGCCACCCACTGTCACTGCCTCCACTTACCCCACAATCACACACTCACTCTCCCTGCTTGGTGCCACCCACTGTCACAGCCTCCACTTGCACCACAATCACACACTCGCTCGCTATGCTTGGTGCCACCCACTGTCACAGCCTCCACTTACCTCACAATCACACACTCACTCTCTATGCTTGGTGCCACCCACTGTCACAGCCTCCACTTGCCCCACAATCACACACTTGCTCGCCATGCTTGGTGCCACCCACTGTCACAGTCTCACCTTACCCCATAATCTCACAGTCGCTCTCTATGCTTGGTGCCACTCACTGTCACAGCCTCCACTTACCCCACAATCACACACTCGCTCTCTATGCTCTGTGCCACCCACTGTCACAGCCTCCGCTTACCCCACAATCACACACTCGCTCGCCATGCTTGGTGCCACCCACTGTCACAGCCTCCGCTTACCCCACAATCACACACTCGCTCTCCATGCTTGGTGCCACCCACTGTCGGAGCCTCCGCTTACCCCACAATCACATACTCGCTCGCTATGCTTGGTGCCACCCACTGTCACAGCCTCCACTTGCCCCACAATCACAAACTCGCTCTCTATGCTTGGTGCCGCCCACTGTCACAGCCTCCACTTACCCCACAATCACGCAATCGCTCGCTATGCTTGGTGTCACCCACTGTCACAGCCTCCACTTGCACCACAATCACACACTTGCTCGCTATGCTTGGTGCCACCCACTGTCACAGCCTCCACTTACCTCACAATCACACACTCACTCTCTATGCTTGGTGCCACCCACTGTCACAGCCTCCACTTGCCCCACAATCACACACTTGCTTGCTATGCTTGGTGCCACCCACTGTCACAGCCTCCACTTATCCCACAATCACACAATCGATCGCTATGCTTGGTGCCACCCACTGTCACAGCCTCCACTTGCACCACAATCACACACTCGCTCGCTATGCTTGGTGCCACCCACTGTCACAGCCTCCACTTACCTCACAATCACACACTCACTCTCTATGCTTGGTGCCACCCACTGTCACAGCCTCCACTTATCCCATAATCACACAGTCGCTCGCTATGCTTGGTGCCACCCACTGTCACAGCCACCGCTTACCCCACAATCACACACTCGCTCTCTCCATGCTTGGTGCAACCCACTGTCACAACCTCCACTTACCCCACAATCACACACTCACTCTCTTTGCTTGGTGCCATCCACTGTCACAGCCTCCACATACCCCACAATCACACACTCACTCTCTATGCTTGGTGCCACCCACTGTCACAGGCTCCACTTACCCCACAATCACACACTCGCTCTCTATGCTTGGTGCTACCCACTGTCACAACCCCCGCTTACCCCACAATCACACACTCTCTCTCCATGCTTAGTGCCACTCACTGTCACAGCCTCCGCCTACCCCACAATCACACACTCGCTCTCTATGCTCTGTGCCACCCACTGTCGGAGCCTCCGCTTACCCCACAATCACATACTCGCTCGCTATGCTTGGTGCCACCCACTGTCACAGCCTCCACTTGCCCCACAATCACAAACTCGCTCTCTATGCTTGGTGCCACCCACTGTCACAGCCTCCACTTACCCCACAATCACACAATCGTTCGCTATGCTTGGTGTCACTGTTAGGCGGAAACCTGTGCCGTTCCCTCTGGGACCACTGCAAAAGATTTAGGACTACAGGCGTTGGCGGTGAACCCACTTGGTAGCAGTCTGCACCACACAGATTCACGTGGTAGATGTGGCTGAGCAGTCAGACTTCTCTCAAGAAAAGTTGAGAAGTATGTGGAGTATTCAAAATAGGGCAATTCTTCACAGCAAGGCAAGCAAACACGCAACGAGGCTTAGCGTAAAGATATTAAGGTATTTATTTTATAACAGAACATCTATGAAAAACACTAAAGCAAATCACGGCAAACAAATCAAACACAATTACTCTACGAGATAGAAAAACGATCAATCCCCCTAGAGGAATATCGACAACTCTAGGTTCTACTGGTATCAATTATTTTCAGACAGAGGTGTATACCTCAACCTAGATGACACTCGATTATTGGTTAGGACGGGAGAGAAAAAGACAGGCTGGTTATGCAGTCAACACAGTTCAATCCTACGCGGATACAATGCAAGGTATGAAGGCAAGAATCGCAATAGATCATAAAGTTCAGAGGCCAGGCCCACTCGGAGAGAGGCAAGACGCGATGTCCCAAAAAGTCTCTAGTGGAGATGCATTCAAGTCTTATAACAAATTGTTCTTGGTAGGTTGAACCAGTTCAGAACGAAGAAGGATAAAAGCTTGGAGGCGACCCAACGGAACGGAGGGGATTAAGACACCTCACTCGAACCGATCGAAAGGGAAGCCAGGCGGACACGGTACCTTGTTGTGGAGGGCAGCTCCGGCGGGGGCAGTTGTTCCTGGTGGTGGATGCACGTCGGGTCTTTGCAAAGAGTAGAGATGCTCTCGTCGTCGAAGAAAAGTGAAGTCTGGTGCACCACCAGGGAAGAGACCAGCCGCGGAGTGCTCCGTCACAAGGCACCACCTTTTGGCCGCGGTTCAGGGGTAGTGACTATCCGGTTGCCGGGGTGCTCTGCACGGGCAATTCGACCACTGCGTCCTGAGGCGAATAAAAAGCAAAGGAGACTGGTTGTTCCCACCAGTCAGGGGAAGAGACTCTCCGGCAGGGAGATCTCCTCTGTCGTCGGGAAGTGGTGAGTCGGCTCAGCAGGGCTCCACCGGAGGTGTCGTCGTTGCAGGTCGGCTCAGCGTTACCCTCGTCGGATTCTTAGGTCCTGTGGCGACTTCTGAAGATCCAGTCCCAAAAGCCCTGCTTTTATGCAGAAAACCCCCATTCATTCAGCCTAGCTGTCAATCAACACATGCTAAGTGGTGAGCGGGAACGCTCACCACCTGGGTCAATCACTCCAGAGTGCGACCTGAGTTGGCAAGGCAACTCGGTCCAGGGTGCCTAAACCCCCTCCCACACCCTTGTGGTAACCCAGACAGAATGGCACCACTTTGGAGGGTCTCTGTACAGAGGCCCGCCAAAAGTGGAACAAAGGGCTCGACCTTTGGTTTAGGAGTCACAGAGACGAACACAGACGCCATTTTAAAAACCGAGTTCTGGCAGAAAATACCCTCCGATAAACTTATTCAAGATAAGGAGACCGGGGGTACGTTAGAGATTAACGAGGAAAAGAGTCAATCTCTAACAATGGGACCAAACCCATAGGGTTATGTTCGGGGTCGAACATAACAAGTAGTTTCCACTGCCACCAGCCAAAACTCAACGAGGGGGGTGGGGACAGTGCCCCCTCGAGTAACAGATCTAGGAGTAATCGAATTACCCCTACTAGTACGTCCACAATAAGATGGTTTGTACTAGCTCTGTTAGTAAATTTAGGTCTAGTAAAGCCAATGGTGACTTTACATGCCCGTTGCGACAGTAGTCAGTCCCCGGATATGGAGTCTATGGTGGAGGTCCGCTAGGTCGCCCCAGTGTTACAACACGTAGGGTGCGGTGTAACACACATAGAAAAACATATGAGACCCTATGGAGTAAAAGACCCTATAGCCCATCGAACACATTGACATTTCAAAGGAATTACACACATACATGTCCAAGAGTGGGAGAAAAGAGTCTCACTCTTGGCAGGATGGAAAAAAACAAACTCCAGAAATCCAGCAAAGCTGCTGGGGGACTCACTAGGTTAGGAAATTCAGCCTAAACAGAGAATTCTCCCTAACAGTCACCCACTGCCACAGCCTCCACTTGCCCCACAATCACACACTCGCTTGCTCTGCTTGGTGCCACCCACTGTCACAGCCTCCACTTATCCCACAATCACACAATCGATCGCTATGCTTGGTGCCACCCACTGTCACAGCCTCCACTTGCACCACAATCACACACTCGCTCGCTATGCTTGGTGCCACCCACTGCCACAGCCTCCACTTACCTCACAATCACACACTCACTCTCTATGCTTGGTGCCACCCACTGTCATAGCCTCCACTTGCCCCACAATCACACACTCGCTCCCTATGCTTGGTGCCACCCACAGTCACAGCCTCCACTTACCTCACAATCACACACTCACTCTCTATGCTTGGTGCCACCCACTGTCACAGCCCCCACTTACCCCACAATCACACACTCGCTTGCTATGCTTGGTGCCACCCACTGTCACAGCCTCCACTTACCCCACAATCACACACTCATTCTCCATGCTTGGTGCCACCCACTGTCACAGCCTCCACTTACCCCACAATCACACACTCACTCTTGACGCTGGGTGCCACCCACTGTCACAGCCTCCACTTGCCCCACAATCACACACTCGCTCGCTATGCTTGGTACCACCCACTGTCACAGCCTCCACTTACCCCACAATCACACACTCTCGATGCTTGGTGCCACCCACTGTCACAGCCTCCACTTACCCCACAATCACACACTTGCTCTCCATGTTTGGTGCCATCCACTGTCAAAGCCTCCACTTACCCCACAATCACACACTCACTCTTGATGCTTGGTGCCACCCACTTTCACAGTCTCCACTTACCCCACAATCACACACTCACTTGCGATGCTTGGTACCACCCACTGTCACAGCCTCCACTTACCCCACAATCACACACTCACTCTTGATGCTTGGTGCCACCCACTGTCACAGCCTACACTTAACCCACAATCACACACTCTCTCTCCATGCTTGGTGCCACCCACTGTCACAGCCTCCACTTACCCCACAATCCCAATGTCACAGCCTCCGCTTACCCCACAATCACATACTCGCTCGCTATGCTTGGTGCCACCCACTGTCACAGCCCCTGCTTACCCCACAATCACACACTTGCTCTCTATGCTTGGTGCCACCCACTGTCACAGCCTCCACTTACCCTACAATCACACTCTCGCTCTACATGCTTGGTGCCACCCACTGTCACAATCTCCACTTACCCCAAAATCACACACTCCCTCTTGATTCTTGGTGCCACCCACTGTCACAGCCCCCACTTACCCCACAATCACACACTCACTCTCCATGCTTGGTGCCACCCACTGTCACAGCATCAGCTTACCCCACAATCACACACTCGCTCTCCATGCTTGGTGCCACCCACTGTCACAGCCTCCGCTTACCCCACAATCACGCACTCGCTCTCCATGCTTGTTGCCACCCACTGTCACAGCCTCCGCCTACCCCACAATCACACACTCGCTCTACATGCTTGGTGCCACCCACTGTCACAGCCTCTGCTTACCCCACAATCACACACACGCTCGCTATGCTTGGTGCCACCCACTGTCACAGCCCCTGCTTACCCCACAATCACACACTCGCTCTCCATGCTTGCTGCCACCCACTGTCACAACCTCCACTTACCCCACAATCACACACTCGCTCGCTATGCTTGGTGCCACCCACTGTCACAGCATCAGCTTACCCCACAATCACACACTCGCTCTCCATGCTTGGTGCCACCCACTGTCACAGCCTCCGCTTACCCCACAATCACACACTTGCTCTCCATGCTTGATGCCACCCACTGTCACAGCCTCCACTTACCCCACAATCACACACTCACTCTCCATGCTTGGTGGCACCCACTGTCACAGCCTCCACTTACCCCACAATAACACACTCACTCTCCATGCTTGATGCCACCCACTGTCACAGCCTCCACTTACCCCACAATCACACACTCACTCTCAATGCTTGTTACCACCCACTGTCACAGCCTCCACTTACCCCACAATCACACTCTCGCCCTCCATGCTTGATGCCACCCACTGTCACAGCCTCCACTTACCCCACAATCACTCTCGATGCTTGGTACCACCCACTGTCACAGCCTCCACTTACCCCACAATCACACACTCGCTCTCTGTCCTTGGTGCCACCCACTGTCACTGCCTCCACTTACCCCACAATCACACACTCACTCTCCATGCTTGTTGCCACCCACTGTCACAGCCTCCACTTATCCCACAATCACACACTCGCTCTCTATGCTTGATGCCACCCACTGTCACAGCCTCCACTTACCCCACAATCACACACTCACTCTCCATGCTTGGTGACACCCACTGTCACAGCCTCCACTTACCCCACAATCACACACTCACTCTCCATGCTTGGTGCCACCCACTGTCACAGCCTCTTCCGCACTCCACTTTGCTAAGAGTTGTGGTTCTGCTTGGCTTTGGTGAGTCGCATGCTCTTTGCCTTTTCGTGCTTGTTGAGCTTGCCAGGGTCTGCTGTGATTCTTTACTACCGCACGGCCCTCTGGAACCTGTGCTCCTGAAATAAAACAAAGAGACTGCTGGCCATAAACGAGTCTGTAAGGGATTGGGGATCAACAGTGGTCTGAATGTCAACATGCAATGCATATTTAGGGGGATCAGTACTGTAGGGTAGGATTGGCTCTGGTATACACTCTGGTAAGCCGCTTACCCCAGCGTTGAGACAGGCTTTTTGTGTCTAACTGGGAGACTGGGTGCATTTGGTGCTGGGCTAGCGTAGAGGCAGGCAGCGCCCGCATTGGGTCCAACAATGCAGTGCTTTTCAGCAGTGCCGACTGATTATGGGCTAAATGCGCAGGGGACAGCAGGAGATGTGGGGTCAGTGGTGCTGCAGGGCTCAGCGGCCTCAGGTATGGAGAAGCAGAGACTGGCCATTTCCAGTGCGCAGGCTTGGCTGCATGAGATCGGGGTACCACAGCAGCAACGGCTTGGAGAGCAAGGATGCTGGTAACCAGGCAGGCAGCGTGAAGCTGGGGATGCTAGAAGACTAGGCAGATCTCAGATACGTAGATGGCAGAGCTTCGGCATCGGCATTCAGCCGCACTCGGAGATGCCGAGGGCGTCAAGCATCAAGGTCGTAAGGACTGCAGAGGTTACCCTTGAAGCAGCTAGGAATGTTTCTAAAGTGCCCAAACTGGCATCAAGGTGGTTTGGAGATACAGGGGAGCAAGTAAGTCATGTTCTGCACTTCTCTGCCAGTAAGGATAGTAGAGCACAGTGTTTGTAGTTTCCCAGCTCGTCGGCTTCCATGGAGGGTATTTTAAGGTGAGGTTTGATGTCCACACATCTCAGATCCCAGGTAATGTGGTCTAGTTGTAGTGCAGCATTATAAAAATCCCAGGAGAGTGAGGCAGGGAGGGAGGGGTAGCTGTCAGGTATTTGGCATTTCACCCTTTTCATTTGAAAGGGATGAGGTCCTTGGTTGGCCCCACCTCTTGCATTTTCTGTTCTTCGATAACGGCAAAGTGAAGCACTGCCGACAAAATTAAAGCAGCGGTTTACTTTGCAATGCTGAGCCCCAGTAACTTAGTTTCAGCACCTGCGGACTGGACAAAATCTTAGGGGCCTCTCACTGGCCCCAGAACCCTCTAATTCCCCTGTTTCAACTAAGTTGTACCATTATCATTCCTTTCAATGGAACATTTTTATTAAAGCATCCTTTTGTTTACTTAATGGAGGCTATTTGGAGCCTTTGCTGAAAGTAAAAATAATGGATCTCCTGCTGCTGGCAGAGATTGAGGGATTTACAGGCGTGGATTTCCACCACTTGGAAGGCAATGCAAGCACCTTGAGGATGCCCACATGACATTTAAAATGTGCCTCTGCTTCCCCTCAACTGGCCCAGGCAGCTTTGGAAGAGGGCACGGAGAGGTGGCACCTTAACCTGGTGGGACAGGCCTATCCCAGTCCTTGGGATAGTCATTGGATGTGAGAGAGGCCGGGCACTTCTAGAAGTTGCCCTTGCATTGGGGTGTGTGTGTGTATGTTTGCATGGGATTTATAAAGCGCACACCTAGTTGGGAAACAACAGAGCGTCGGGCATTGGGACGCACCGGGGGTTACAAGCAAGGGTGCAGGGTTAGAAGAGGAGCTGGGATGGTTAGGGGGAGGGGGAGGAGGAAGCATGGAGCTCCAGAGTAGTAGTACGGATGGTGGAGTGAGCAGCGACTGACAAAATGTTCTTTGAAGAGTAGGATCTTGAGGAGTGAGTTCAATGTGGGAGTCTAAGGCCTTTTGTGATCTCTGTGTAGAAAGGGACGGCGCTAGTGCCAAGAACCCCCAAACACTTGGATGGCCTAAAAAATCACAAGAATCCCAAAACCAATTTGATTGTATTGTTTATTTATAAATAATATGTTCACAGTCAACACTGGCTTTACATATACAAACATACTTTTACAAAAACGTCATTTAACACTCTTTCTTCATCAATTTAAAATGTACACCTTGGCTTGGGTGTTGTTTCTTTCTCCACAGTTTGGGGTTTCTCAGTTACACACTGACTCAGGTATCTGTTTCTCTTTACACCTTGGCTTGTTTGTTGTTTCTTTCTCCACAGTTTGGGGTTTCTCGAGTTACACACTGACTCAGGTATCTGTTTCTCTTTACACCTTGGCTTGTTTGTTGTTTCTTTCTCCACAGTTTGGGGTTTCTCAGTTACACACTGACTCAGGTATCTGTTTCTCTTTACACCTTGGCTTGTTTGTTGTTTCTTTCTCCACAGTGTGGGGTTTCTCGAGTTACACACTGACTCAGGTATCTGTTTCTCTTTACACCTTGGCTTGTTTGTTGTTTCTTTCTCCACAGTTTGGGGTTTCTCAGTTACACACTGACTCAGGTATCTGTTTCTCTTTACACATTGGCTTGGATGTTGTTTCTTTCTCCACAGTGTGGGGTTTCTCGAGTTACACACTGACTCAGGTATCTGTTTCTCTTTACACCTTGGCTTGTTTGTTGTTTCTTTCTCCACAGTTTGGGGTTTCTCAGTTACACACTGACTCAGGTATCTGTTTCTCTTTACACCTTGGCTTGTTTGTTGTTTCTTTCTCCACAGTTTGGGGTTTCTCAGTTACACACTGACTCAGGTATCTGTTTCTCTTTACACCTTGGCTTGTTTGTTGTTTCTTTCTCCACAGTGTGGGGTTTCTCGAGTTACACACTGACTCAGGTATCTGTTTCTCTTTACACCTTGGCTTGTTTGTTGTTTCTTTCTCCACAGTTTGGGGTTTCTCAGTTACACACTGACTCAGGTATCTGTTTCTCTTTACACATTGGCTTGGATGTTGTTTCTTTCTCCACAGTGTGGGGTTTCTCGAGTTACACACTGACTCAGGTATCTGTTTCTCTTTACACCTTGGCTTGTTTGTTGTTTCTTTCTCCACAGTTTGGGGTTTCTCAGTTACACACTGACTCAGGTATCTGTTTCTCTTTACACATTGGCTTGGATGTTGTTTCTTTCTCCACAGTGTGGGGTTTCTCGAGTTACACACTGACTCAGGTATCTGTTTCTCTTTACACCTTGGCTTGTTTGTTGTTTCTTTCTCCACAGTTTGGGGTTTCTCAGTTACACACTGACTCAGGTATCTGTTTCTCTTTACACATTGGCTTGGATGTTGTTTCTTTCTCCACAGTGTGGGGTTTCTCGAGTTACACACTGACTCAGGTATCTGTTTCTCTTTACACCTTGGCTTGTTTGTTGTTTCTTTCTCCACAGTTTGGGGTTTCTCAGTTACACACTGACTCA
This sequence comes from Ambystoma mexicanum, assembly GCF_040938575.1. Taxonomy (NCBI): domain Eukaryota; kingdom Metazoa; phylum Chordata; class Amphibia; order Caudata; family Ambystomatidae; genus Ambystoma; species Ambystoma mexicanum. The sequence continues at coordinate 24,380,751 of NC_090935.1, forward strand.
GGTATCTGATTCTCTTTACACATTGGCTTGGATGTTGTTTCTTTCTCCAGTGTTTGGGGTTTCTCGAGTTACACATTGACTCAGTTATCTGTTTCTCTTTACACCTTGGCTTGTTTGTTGTTTCTTTCTCCACAGTTTGGGGTTTCTCAGTTACACACTGACTCAGGTATATGTTTCTCTTTACATCATGGCTTGGATATTGTTTCTTTCTCCACAGTTAGGGGTTTCTCGAGTTACACACTGGCTTGAGTATCTGTTTCTCTTATTCCAGCTTGTGTTACTATCCCCCCTTCTTAGGGTTTCATCGCAGTATTTCTTGGCCCTGCTTGGTCTTTGCCCGGGTCTCTCTGCCTTCCTCCCGACTCCCTGGAATAACTCTGTACCTGATTTGTTGGCTCATGGGGGCGGGCGCTCTCCTCGGCTGTTGTGGAACCGCTTTGAGTTTTCCTATGTGCTCTTCAGCGTTTACCCGTTGCGTCCATTTCATTTTCTCTGCTACCTTCTGTGACTTGGAGTTCGCTGCTTCCAGCACTGGCCCACTGCGCTTGTCGTGGTCGGCTTCCTGCAGAAGGAACCCGATCGCGACAAGCGCAGTGGGCCAGTGCCGGGAGCAGTCGAGGCTTTGCGCTTGGCTCCATGTAGGAGTGGCCAGCCTCTCAGGCTGTTGGGCATCTGCTTTTCGGCATCTGTACCCGGCATGCTGGGTGGGTGCTGCTGCCTCCTGGTCCGCCCCTCGGAAGGTCTTCCGCTCCAGCAGCTTACTCCGCAGGATCTCGTTCTCTTCCCATCTCATTTTCACCAGTCCTTGGTATTTCCTTCTGTAAGAAGACTGGCCCATCACTGGTTCCCGTAATTCAAAGGAAGATGTTATCATCACCAGGTCAGAAACCATATCTGTCATTATAAAAGGGTCACACACAGTACCAACACATGCAAACAATGGGGGTGCTGTGTTAATGGAAGGTTGATAAAAATCCCTGCTTGGGGATTCCTTGGGGACCACTACCAATGGGATACTGCTTGGCCTGTCCCCTAGTGGGTGTTAAGCATAGGGGGCTCACCTCCCTAGAACTAATTCCCTGGATTCATCAGAGGGCCCTTTTCTCTCTTACCAGTGAAACATTCCAATGTGTCAGTTCCGCTGTTCGGGGCGGCGCGCACCAGAGTGGAGCAGAAATAGTGCGCAGTGGATGCAGACGAAATGGAGGCCCACACAGTGTAACCAACATCAACTCTGTCTTTATTGTAACTTGTCCCTTAAGCCTTCCTGCCTCCACACATCACTTCCTTTTCCCTTTGCCCCTCCCTAACCCCGCCTCAAACATAACAATGTGGATATCCACAACATGACACCATGTGTGCAAACCAAGGAAAAACTAGCAGTTCCGATGATTGCATTGGCAGAGTGTCTGTGCCACACAGCTCAACCTATTGGCAGCCCAAGGAAAGTGAAATCAGGTGTTTGCTGTGGGACCCCATTGAAGGCAATGCAAATGAATGCACCTTTTACTGTTGGTTTTCCTGGGCCGGTGAGTCCACTGAAGTCTATGGGCCTCATTACACGGTAGGCGATGAGCCATGGCGCTATTAGCGCTATGGCTCATGCCGGTAAAATACCGGCACCGCCTTGGCGGAAAGGGGATTTACCGCCCCATTCCAAGGTTGGAGGGGCGGTAAATCCCCCTTCCACCATTGCCCTTCCCCATTCCCATTTCTGCCCCATAGGGCTCTATGGGAATGGGGAAGGCACTAATTACGGCACCGCAATTTTGCGGTGCCGTAATTAGCTCCGAGGTCTGTTAGCGGGTTGGATTTTAACGCCTGCAAAAAGCAGGCGTTAAATCCCCCACCCCGAAAAAGGGACCTCGTAGTAAGGCGGTAAGGTAAATCCCTACCGCCATCCGTGTAATGAGGCCCTAAAGACAAGTGGTGTTGTGAGGGGGTTAAAACAGGCCCAAGGCGGCTGAAATACTTCAAATGCTTTGATTTGTATGTGATGTGTGTCCCTCATTCCATCGCAAGTCTTTGGAATGTGCGAGGGTATAAGGGTATACAACCCCCAAATAAGTCAATCTACTCTCTTCTCTTCTTTAGCATCACGCTGTCGTCGGAGCCGGTAAAACCAATTCATGCCCCCAGCGAGAAATACTAAGTTTTATATATGTGAAATGTGGACGCCACAATCAACACGATTGTCGTTACAATGCAGACCTGGTGCGGAAATACTCTGGAATCCACAACCACACGTTCTATATCCGCGAGATGAACTGGGACCGTTCCCAGATCCAGCTGAAGTCTGATCGCGGAGGAGAAGCCCCCGTCTGCCCAAACTATAGTGAGTATAATGCATGCTCCGTGACTCGACGTATGTATGTGAACAGCAATGGGCATGTGTCAGCTCCGCCAGTAAAGCATGTCCAGCAACTATTTATATATAATTAAACGGTTTATAGTGATAATATTGAATACAAAAATGTCGAAAGTCATAATTTCGAAAAAATAATGTAAAAAAAAAATCGAATTTCTTTTTCACTACGTTTTTTATTCGAAAAGGGGGGGTTCCCCCCAAACCCCTTTTTTAATTTATTTTTTGTTTTTAACCTTTTTTTTTACTTGCGAAACCCCCCAAAAAATATAGAAATAAAAAAATAAAGAATTCGATATTTTTTTTTCAACATTATTTTTTCGAAATTATTGTCTTTCGACATTTTCTTTTCGATATTATGACTGAACACCTTTATTTATATAAGTACAAATGTACATCAATCCAGTTTCTCTTGTGGGTATGTACAGTGACACAGTAGACAGAAGAGAGGACATAGTTACAGAGCAGACCCACACTCCAGCTCAGGCCCCAACTGACACTCACAGAACATTCACTCTCAGACCCACTCAACATTCTCCTGAGCTGCAGCATTCATACATCAACATTCTACAAGCATGCACTCCTGGCCAGTGACATAACCTAACAGGACTACATTACAACATCTCCCTTTCATACCCTGACACAACCATCACAACATCTCACTTTCACACCAGACTCAACCACAACATCTCTTTTTCTCACGACAATAACCTTCCAACACAACAACATCCTTCTCACCAGACCCTCCACAGAGCCTGCCACACTCAGGCGCAAACCAAACAAATCAAAGGAACATTTATCATACAGGTGGGGAACAAGAAGGGGGGGCCACGGGGGACCACGGGTTGACACACATCGGACCCAGATGCAACACATGCAGTGAAGCAGAGCCAACCGAACTTTGTCCAGGGAATCCACAGACTAACATGCAGGAGAGGGGTGTTGCCACACCAAGACAACATTTACAGGAGGGATACATTGATCACACTCCTTCCACTCTCACAACCAAAATTCAATCAGCTACAACCGACTCCCACTTATCACCACACACACACCCCACAGATCACAACCAGTATCAAATAGCAAACCAACTTCCAATCAATCCAGCATCGGTCACATGCACACTGTATCATCCGCTCGGTGCAAACATACGTATACGGTGACGGTGAACGAAGCACACACATACAGGTGCCACCTCTCAACAACAGGCGAGCACATTCACACCCACACGCTCCACGTACATCCTTAAACCAGTATATTCATGCATGTAATAAAGCTGGGACTCGAGACACAGACCTGCTGTGGAGTCATTGGGTTTGTTCCATAAGTACAAATGTACATCAATCCAGTTTATCTTGTGGGTATGTACAGTGACACAGTAGACAGAAGACAGGACATAGTTACAGTGCAGACCCACACTCCCGCTCAGGCCCCAACTGACACTCACAGAACATTCACTCTCAGACGCACTCAACATTCTCCTGAGCTGCAGCATTCATACATCAACATTCTACAAGCATGCACTCCTGGCCAGTGACATAACATGACAAGACTACATTACAACAACCATCTCATGTTTATTCTATTTATATTGCCAAAAACTAAGTGAGAACCAACAAGACGTCAAATAGCATGAGGGTGCCGTACTATAATGTGTCAATGTTGCTACACAGAGAGATTGCACCTTATAAGTGATATGATATGGCATTTATAACAGGCCTATACACAAGTGTTTCAAGGCAAGGACGGGGGAACAGAGGGAGGACAGAGAAAGCGATCATGCTAGGCCAGGTGTCATTGAGATCGCACAAGTGCAGGGGAGGGGGAAAGGGAAAGTGTGGGTGGCAAGGGGAGGGGACAGTGCAGTACATAGGCTGAACAGTAAATAAATAAAGACCATAAATAAAATGTTCCATGTAATAATGTCGCCACAAAAATCTCGCCATACAGAAATATCGCCGAAAAATGGCCGTTTTTTGTGGCGACATTATTGCATGGAACATGCGGGGGACACCACCGCAACCCCCAAACTTATTTCTTTTTCTTTTTTCTTATTTTTTTTTTAAATGTTTTTTTTTTGCCCCTGTCCCCATATATATGGTCACCCAAATAATATCGCCACAACATTTTCCCGGCGATATTATTTACGGCGACCATAAATATGGCGATATTATTACCTGATACCAAATAAAAGTGCAGCCAGCTGGTGGCAAGTGCAGGGGTAAGTGCAGACATCAGGTGTCAGGTGCTAGTAGGGGCTTTAGGGATACAGAGAAAGTCCCCGAGTGGAATGGGTGCCAGGGGGGCAGTGCAGGGTGCAACTGGCGTGGGGAGGGGGGACCTGGGCCCGAGATCAGAGGGTAGCCAGGTAGTGCAGATTCAGATCCAGCCAGGAGATCAGCAGTGGAGAGGAGGAGAGAATGCGGAAGCTAAGAGGAAGGTCTTGAGGTGCTTCCGGAACCAGAGATGGTTCTCCTCAAGATTCAGAGAGGCAAGGAGGCTGTTCCAGAGGGCGGCCCCAGCAGATATGATATGATATGGCATTTATAAGCAGAAGAAAGAGATCTACCACCAACAAGCTGCTTGGAGAAGCGACTAACCCTGAGGGAGTTGGTGCATTGAGAAGGTGATAAATAGGGTTAGATGACATGAGGAAACAGTAACAGGACTCATTAATATTGAGGCATTTAGAGGGATTACATATTATGAGGACAGTGAGATGGATCTGAGGGAGAGGATACAGAGGGCGAGATGACATGAGAATACTGTAACAGGACTCATTAATATTGAGGCACTTGGAGGGATTGCATATTATATTATGAGGGCAGATTTTATTAATCAGAGGTAAACATCTGGGAAGTAAAGGTAGAAGACATACCAGATACTGAATTAATGCTAGTAAAAATAGCGATGAGCGTAGAAATAACCCTCAACATGATATAGATATATAGAGCGCCGACAGCAGGATCGAACGTCCCCGACCAGTTATGCAACTGCATCCTTCCATTGCTGAAGCCAAACACAAAAATGATAATGAGGCAATTTGACTTATTGGCTTGGCGATTCTTCAGATGCCACCGCAAGCGCCTTAGAAGCCGCACTGAGCACCTTGGGGTTCCGCCAACCGGTCACAACCCCTACACAGGACAAAGGACACACACTGGATTGGGTTGCGTCCCACAACGTTACCATTGATGTCAGCAGAGTTATGCCATGTCCGTGGTCGGACCACCATTGCATATACTTCCAGATTAAAACTGAAAGTTCTGTTAAAAAAACCTTTTACAGCAGGGTACCAATTTTAGTAAGAAACCTGAAGAAAGTGGCAGCTGATAAACTAAACCCTTGGGCCGCCACACTAAATGCAGAAATGATGGAAGCAGACACACTACAAGAAATGACCATGTCATGTATCACATCACTCAAGGAAATCACAGAAACTATAGCGCCACTAAAGAAAACATTCTGTCCTGAAGAACGCAAAAATAACAAATGGTTTAATGCAGACAAAAAAAACAAAAAATACTTCTATGACTGGAGAAAGAGGCAAGACGCTCTAAGCCTGGAACTGTATAAAGAAGCAGCCAGGATTTATAAAAATGCAATGAAACAGGCAAAAAAAGATATGCTTAACGATAGAATACTAAAAGCCACCTCTGATAGCAGAGAGCTATTTAAGATTTAAAGAGAGCAGGAATGCCCTAATGGACCCATTATGAACCACCAGTGAAAGACAATGCTTGGTGTTCATTAATTCAGGAAGCCATGACGGACAAACTAGAAAACTTTAAAAAAGCGTTGAGGCAAAAAAGACTACGTTTAACACCCTATCTGAAACAAACCTTAAGGATGTTACTAGTAAACCCAATATACAACAGGAATGTCATTTCTTGTTGATCACAGAGGTAGAGCTAGCAGGAGTCATTAGACAACTAAAAACCACCAGCTGCAAGGGGGATCCCTGTTATGCTCTGATCATTAGAGAATGTGCACCCACATTAATACCGGCTCTAACCAAATTCCTAAATACCTCATTTGCACATAATCAAGTGCCAGAAAGACTAACGAAAGCAAAGATAACAACTCTTCTTAAAAAAAGAGATCTATGCCCACGCACAACAACCAACTATAGACCAATTACTAAGACCCCATTTCTTCTACAGATTCTTGATAGGGTTGCCTATAACCAAATCTCGACACACCTGAATAGCCATCAGATACTGAATAAATCCCAGTCGGGCTTCAGGCAATATCATGGAACGGAGACAGCCCTTCCCAACTTAAATTCTAAACTGCTGGAAGCAATGGACATAGGAGAAATCTTGCTGCTGATGATGATTCTTGATCTCTCAGCGGTTTTGACCTGGTGGACCGCTCCATCTTGGCCACCAGGTTGAGGGACACAGCATCTTTTTCAGAGCAAGCAGCTCAATGGGTCACATCCTTTTTAAGTAATAGTTAGGGCAGCGTGGCCAGCAGGGATGCAGAGTCTGAACCAGTAGCTTCAGCCTATGGTGTACCACAGGGTGCATGTGTATCCTCCTGTCTGTACAACATCTTCATGGTGCCCTTTTCCTACATGTTACAATACAAGGGCATCATTTTCTCCAATTATGCGGATGGTACACAATGTGTTATACCACTTACAGGGGTACACAATATAGACGAAAGGGAAATGACGAAGATATACGACATCATCCAGATATGGATGGCACATAACGGCCTAGCATTGAACAATGAAGACAACCTCATAGTGCTGGGAACAAATGAGTAACTGGCCAAACTAGGATCATCTTTTAATAGTTTCAACATCGCAGACTGTCAGATTGAAACCCAAAGGAAAGTCAAAATGTAACCATGAAACCTCAAGTGAGCAGCCTGATCGCATCATCCACCAACTATCTAAAGTTATTGGCTCATCTTCGGCCACTTATATCCCAAAACCATGCAGAAGCAATTTCCAGAGCCATAATCGGTGCTAAGACCGATTATTGCTGCAGCTTACTCATTGGGGCCTCACAAGCAGAAATTAATCGTCTGCAAGTAATTCAGCATCGTGCAGTTAGGGTAGTGAAAGGCCTGAAATAGCGTGTTCACGTGTCAGATGACAGGCGCAGCTTGCACTGTCTGCCGGTGAAGGCAAGAATCCAGTTCATACTGATTTTGATCGTCCACAAATGCCGGGAGGGCTGCATGCGAACCTACCTAATGGAAGGAGGGGTGGAGAAACAGAGTCAGAGGACTCTGAGATCCAACAATGCCCACCTACTGAAAACGCTGTGATGCCAAACTAGCAAAAGCCTTAAGGGAGCCTTTGGCATGGCAGCCCCTATGGCATGCAATGCTATCCCCCAGGATTTAAGAGAAACAGAGTCCACATACAACTTTAAAAAGAAGCTAAAAACTCTTTTATTCTACTAGACACCCAGAATAACCAAGAGAATCCGCTGTAACAAGTGAATGCTCAGGAAGACCCCCTGAACTTACTGTTGTTCTGTCTGTTTTCGTTATATGCGCGCCAGTAAGTCTTCGGGTACCTTGGAGTGCGGTGGAAATTAAAGTACAGCAAAGCAGTGAGGAAGCGATACAGAGGGTTAGATGACATGAGGATAGAGTAACAGGATTCATTAATATTGAGGCACTTAGAGGGATTGTATATTATGAGGGCAGTGAGAAGGCGATACAGAGGGTTACAAGACATGAGGATAGGTTAACAGGATTCATTAATATCGAGGCACTTAGAGGGATTGCATATTATGGGGGCAGTAAGAAAGCGATACAGAGGGTTAGATGACATGAGGATAGAGTAACAGGATTCATTAATATCGAGGTACTTAGAGGGATTGCATATTATGGGGGCAGTAAGAAAGCGATACAGAGGGTTAGATGACATGAAGATAGAGTAACAGGATTCATTAATATTGAGGCACTTAGAGGGATTGTATATTATGAGGGCAGTGAGAAGGCGATACAGAGGGTTACAAGACATGAGGATAGGTTAACAGGATTCATTAATATCGAGGCACTTAAAGGGATTGCATATTATGGGGGCAGTAAGAAAGCGATACAGAGGGTTAGATGACATGAGGATAGAGTAACAGGATTCATTAATATCGAGGCACTTAGAGGGATTGCATATTATGGGGGCAGTGAGAAAGCGATACAGAGGGTTAGATGACATGAGGATAGAGTAACAGGATTCATTAATATCGAGGCAGTTAGAGGGATTGCATATTATGAGGGCAGTGAGAAGGCGATACAGAGGGTTACATGACATGAGGATAGAGTAACAGGATTCATTAATATCGAGGCACTTAGAGGGATTGCATATTATGAGGGCAGTGAGAAGGCGATACAGAGGGTTACAAGACATGAGGATAGAGTAACAGGATTCATTAATATCGAGGCACTTAGAGGGATTGCATATTATGGGGGCAGTAAGAAAGCGATACAGAGGGTTAGATGACATGAGGATAGAGTAACAGGGTTCATTAATATTGAGGCACTTAGAGGGATTGTATATTATGAGGGCAGTTAGAAGGCGATACAGAGGGTTAAATGACATAAGGATAGGGTAACAGGGTTCATTAATATCGAGGCACTTAGAGGGATTGTATATTATGAGGGCAGTGAGAAGGCGATACAGAGGGTTAGATGGCATGAGGAAACAGTAAGAGGATTCATTAATATTGAGGCACTTAGAGGTACTGCACATGTAGGGTAACTCCCAAACAATCAGACATAGAAAACAGAAGCTGCTAGGGAAAAGGCTTGATGCACCCTTTTTCGAGTAGAACAAGAGCTTTATTTTATATACAAAAAGGAAAACGGCAACACGATGTTATAAGTCAGCTGCCGCAGACCTCTCTTCCCTCCTAAAAGTAAGTTTCACCTTATAAACATGAACATCGTCCTTCATGAAGGATTCGATATACAGTGTTCATCCCCCACCCTCATTGCCTACCGCCTATTTACATGCTAATGATTACATATGGGCCCCTGTACAATTGGGTGTGGATTCTTCTCCATCTTCTCCACACATGGGTAACGGCCTCTCCACCTCGAAGCGCTGCAAGGCAATTGGTTAAACATTAAAAGGCACCACTCTATCCTTACTCCTACTCACATGATATTCACCTGGTCGTCAACATAAACTCGGCAGATAACTTCGAGGTAAGCCTTGTCCTTGAAAACAAAGCAACTCTTTTCTCATCCCAGTAATGCAGGCGCCCCAATCACGCCTTCCCAATGCAATCTTATAAGCAATGGCATCACGCTTCCCTCTCCCCGATACAAATCACAGACTTTGTTGTTCTCGGTCCCCCCGTATCAAGAGGTAGGCCTAATGCCCCACTAA